>NC_142779.1:31727308-32004808 GCF_988280905.1 Pimephales promelas
TGGCTGGGAATTGAGCGGCTGGGAAATGAGGGAATTGAGTCTTCAGGCTTCTCGTAGGTACTCCAGATTACGATGGTCAGTAATTACCTCAAATGGATGTTTTGCTCCCTCAAGCCAATGTCTCCACTCTTCTAGAGCTAGTTTGATCGCCAGCAGTTCACAGTTGGTGTGATTTTGCTCCTGGAGAAGAAGGCTCATGGATAGAGTTGGGGTGGATCTTCCTGCCACTGTGATAATATTGCTCCCAATCCACTGGTGGAGGCATCCACTTTGATGATGAATGGTAAATAGGCATTTGGCAGAATGTTTCTTTTAGACGTTCAATGACCTCTGTGTCACAGTGTCTGGTTGTGTTCCCTTGTTTGTCACTAGAGGTCCTCGTTATCACTGTGTCCTTCACTATTGACTTCATTTCCCAGCATTCTGTCTGTCACTGTCACTCATCAGTTCATTGCACTCAGCTGTTCCCCGTAATCATTGTTCCCAGCTGTTCTGTGTTAGTCTTGTTAGTTCTGTGTATATATTCCCTGTCTGTGTTAGTTTGTGTATGGATTCGTTGCTGAACACTTCCGAGGTCTGTTTTCTTGCCTGTTCTTGTTTTGTTTCTTGTTTATTTGTTTATTGGACTGCTAAAATGGATTTTGACCCCTGCATGGATGACTATGAGTTGGATTGCCCTGATAATAAATGTGCTACATTTGGATCCACCTGTTTCCCTGTGTGTTCCCGTGACAGAACGAATCCATCAAATAATGGATCCAGTAGCATGAACATTTTTCAGGGCTTTGCCTTATTGGCCCGCCGGACTGAGGTCAAGGTGGTCAATTCCCCCTGAGAATCCGGCCACCGATGACCGAGAGTCTTTTAGGGGAACCCGTCTGGCCAAGTTTCCGGGGACTCGCGGAGGCCGCAGGAGAGAAGGTCCTAGAAGTGAGCCCCGGAATGACTCTCCACTTTGGTCTTTCTCCGACCATGGGCCGGTGACGCTCAGCCCAGAGCTTCCTTCACCGCCGGTCCTGTCCAGCCTGGAGCCTATACCTCACCATAAAGAACAAAGGAGAAGGAGGAGGAAATACCCGTCTACCCAGCGAGAGACTGTTCACGTCCCGTCTGCCCAGCGAGAGACCACTCATGTCCCGTCTGCCCAGCGAGAGACCGTTCACGTCCCGTCCACCCAGCGAGAGACTGTTCACGTCCCGTCTGCCCAGCGAGAGACTGTTCATGTCCCGTCTGCCCAGCGAGAGACTGTTCACGTCCCGTCTGCCCAGCGAGAGACGACTCATGTCCCGTCTGCCCAGCGAGAGACTGTTCACGTCCCGTCTGCCCAGCGAGAGACTGTTCACGTCCCGTCTGCCCAGCGAGAGACTGTTCACATTCCGTCTGCCTTTCTGAGCTGGGACTATCTGGAGCGGCTGGCTAGGATATTGGAGAGGCCGGTGTCCGGTGTTTCGGAGCTGAACCCAGTGCCTGTTCTGGAGCCAGTGCCTGTTCCAGACCTGGAGCCAGTGCCTGTTCCAAAGCCGGAGCCAGAGCCGGAGCCAATGCCTGCTCCAGAGCCGGAGGCAGAACCTGTTCCAGAGCCGGAGCAGGAGCCAATGCCTGCTCCAGAGCCGGAGGCAGAGCCAGTGCCTGTTCCAGACCCCATGTTTGTTTCTGTGTCTGTCCTTGTGACGAGTGGCTCTGTTTTAGTGGCTGTTCCTGAGCCGGTTTTGGAAGTTCCTGAGCCGGTGGCTGCTATTTCAGAGCTGGAGGCAGAGCCAGTGCCTGTTCCAGAGCCGGAGGCAGAGCCAGTGCCTGTTCCAGAGCCGGAGGCAGAGCCAGTGTCTGTTTCGGAGCCGGAGGCAGAGCCAATTCCAGTTCCAGCGCCAAAACCAGTGTTTGTTCCTGTGTTTGTGTCTGTTTTTGTGGCTGTTGCAGTTCTTGTGTCGGTTCCCGGCCGGTGTCTGTTCCCGAGCCGGTGTCTGTTCTCGAGCCGGTGCCTGCTCCTGAGAGAGCATCTCCGCCCTGGCCGCCGAAGGGTCCTCAATGCCCTGGCCGCCCGAAGGGTCCTCACCGCCCTGGCCGCCCGAAGGGTCCTCGCCGCCCTGGCCGCCCGAAGGGTCTTCGCCGCCCTGGCCGCCCGAGGGGTCTTCGCCGCCCTGGCCGCCCGAGGACTTTCTGCCGCCCTGGCCGCCCGATGGACTCTGTGTCTCGCACTGGCCACCCGATGGACTCTGTGTCTCAGAGTCCCAGAAAGTGAATGGATGGACGATGATGATTTCTCCAGTTTCAGGAAGAGCTGGTGTTCACATAGCTTTTGAAGGTTCAGCATAAAGATATGGCGATGGCCAGCCAGGTTCTGGGAGTAGATCAGGATGTCATCAATGTAGATTGTGACGAAGGGATGGAGAAACTCCCAGAACACCACATATATGAGACCCTGAAATACGGAAGGCGAGTTGGACAGCTTTATGGAATGACCTGAAATTAATAGTGGCTTGATGGTGTTATGAACTCGGTCTTCCTTTCATCACCTTTCCGTATCTGGATGAGTTTGTAGGTGCTACATAGTTCCGACTTGGTAAACACTTGCCTCTCGCAACTGTTCGAGTGCAGTCGGGACCAGAGGAGAGGGTAGCAGTATTTGACAAGGCCTCAGGCCTCAAGTCTCCATCCTTCTTGGCCACAAAGAAGAGCAGGTGGGTGAAATCTTGATGAAGAGCCTCCTTTATGTACTCCTCCATGGCCTTCTGCTCCGGGACCAATAGTGTATACATTTTACCCTTTGGTAAGTTGGCCCCAGGCAGCAGTTTAATGGCACAGTCTCATGGCAGATGAGATGGAAGTTTGGTTCCATCTCATTTACTGAATATATCCTGGAACGCCCTATATTCCTCTGGAACATCTGGTTATGTTTCTGGTATGTAGGGCCCTATGATTTCCACGATCACGGAATCGCAGACGGAATTACGGAATTGGCAAATTAACGCGGAATCTAGTGTTAACGCGGAATTTTGCGGAATTTTACAAATTTGGTTTGAAATTCTGTTTTTGTGTGGGAGAAGAACGTATGTCTGGTGAAAATGCAGACCAGGTGAAGCAAATCTGGGCGACACAACCCCTCACCCCGTCATTTCAGCTACAATGACGAAACGGCACGGCACTGCTTTTGTTGGCAAAAAAGTTAAGAAACTCAACGCTATAAGCCGTCAGGAAAAAAATAAAACGGATTTCATAGGGCCCTATGGGACTCTTGATGACTATGGAAGAAACTGCTATGGTAGTCGTAGCTGGTTGAGGAAGTTGGAAGCAGCTCTTGAAACAATGTGGACTCCAAAATAAGATTTGTCCCCTTAACCAGTTGACTTGAGGTGATTGGATTAGCATCCACGGCATCTATGTCAACAATGGAGTCCTCCAGCACCAGAAAGGATATCTCTGATTGAATACTCCTTGTCCCAGCGGCTTACCCAGAATCAAGTGAATATTTAAATCTTTCAGGCAGGGGATTTCTTTGAGGTCGAGATGAAGTCAATGAGGGCCTGAGTTGTTGTGGAACAACAGCTGAATTTTATTGGAGGACGAATGGGACAATTCGAGATGAGAAGATCCTCAGCTCCACAGTACAGACACAGATGGTTACTTGTTAGTTACTGTTGCTGGTTGGGCCATGGGACTTGGAAGAGAATGTGGCAAAGTTGTTTGAACAGGTCTGCAAATGAATCAGATATTGTTGGTAAGTGAGCTCTGGTTTCCATGTTACATTGTTGGTCTGGTCTTCCGTTATGTAACAAATAGGCAGACAACAGGAATGCAGGTAACAGATGTTTATTTAACAAAGCAAGCAGATGGCTGGCAATAAGGTGGACTTAACGTAAAGAGTTTTTGGTTTTGCAGGTACTCGATGTCTTTCGGATAGAATGACACAAAGAAAGCAGGTAAACACTGATGAAGAGGGAGTCAGGTAAGCCCATACACTGGTAGTGAATGAGTAGACCAGACAAACTGAGGAAAACATGGGTGAGTACTGTATATAGGAGTCCTTAACGGGTAGTGACAGGGTTTGCAGGTTAGTATTCGGATGAGAGTGAATGAGTGGGCAGAGTTGTAGGGTCTGGTGCTGATGGCATGGTTGAATCCGTTACACAATGATTGCGCTAATGCCAGTGACTAGTAATATATTACATGTTCATTAAATGTATGCTAAATAAGTTACATTAAGCTACATTATGCTCTGATAGCAGTGGATTTTAACTGAAACCGATTAGATCAATTGGTTCCAAAGCTACAACTCAAGTGGTTGGAGCAACTTAATTTGAATAATCAATTTAAAAATTTGTTTATTTTAGAAATTATTAAGTTCCTCTAACTCAATATCATTTGTTGTTTGAACATAACTAAAAAAAGTAAGCAAATGGTTTTTAGCGGGAAGCGGGAAGAATATGGTTCTAAAGTTACATATTTGACATTTCACAGTTCACTGTTGAATGAACAATAAACATCTTTGATATTGGCATATATCAACAGTTTATCATATGCAATAGAGATGAGCGGTTGGTGGTTACAGATCGGGCGGATGACGTGACGAAAAACAATTTTTTTAAATTAAATTCTGGTGGGTGGCGTGCGGTTGAACCAATAAAATGAAAAATATATGTAAACATTGTTAAATATTGTTATCTGACTATACCTACATAAAAAAAAAAATCGTCAAATTTTCATCAGGCAGCTAGTCGAGTCTATGCAGAGACTGCTTGTTATTATCAGAGATGGCAACGCCGGCAATGAGGTACGTGACAAACTCAAAAAAGGAGTATTAAAAAAAAGAAATAAGGTCAGAACAGTGCTGCCTGGAATAAGTTTTAAAGAGTGGTAAATCAGGATGACACCAGCGCAGGCTATGTCATTTGCAAAACCTGCGAAGCAGTTTATGTTCATGACAACTACAAGACGGGTAAAGCTAAGTTCACACTACAGGATTTTAAGCCCGATTTATGCCCGATTTGCAAATCGTTAGCTCGCCAACAGGTCAGGGTGTTATCGCGTGCAAATCACGGGGGATTAGCGGACGATGAACGCTTGCCAATCTGTTAGTATGAACGACCCAACAATGCAGCGAAAACGCTCGCAGGCGCCTCGCCGAGCCCAGAAAAATATCTAGCCTGCTAGATATCCAGAGCCGTCGCGCGACTCAAACTCAGTGATGTCATGAGTACAGCCAATCTTAGCAACGCATGGGTTGAGGACACCAGGTAAATCTTGACCGCGCAAACAGTGTGCAGCACTAGTTTCTGTCTGACGTCCATATTCACGTGTTGTGTTCTCTTCTTCGCTAGGTATTGGCGCAATATTTATTTATTTATTTATTGTTTTTTCGTGACAAAACGTGGTTTGTAGACAAGATAGAATCGTTGGATGACAGAGTTGTTGTCAACTCATTATTTATTTGATTATTTTCAGGATTTAGACCGTAACATAGTACAGAAACAGCTCTCATTGAGTCACAAATGATTTGCTCTTATCATCCGATCGTGGTTGTATCTCTATGTAGTGCGTTGTCAACTCGTGTAGTGAGTTACCTCCTGTTGTGGATCGATCACGTTGTGTTGTGTGGTGTGAACAGCTAAACAACTTGAACACTCCTGATTTCACTGAGAGCAAGTCATGTAGTGTGAACCGCACAGTTCAGCCCGACGTTTTTAAAATCATGTAGTGTGAACAAGGCTTAAGTCTAATGTGCTGCATCACAAGTGTGCTGCTAAACCTTAAACCTCCACAAACACCTTTACATGTTTCGTTAGTAAACTTAGGCTATTTATTTATTTATTTTTGTCCCTGGGCGCCAATCGGAGACGTTCACTGCTGATATTCTGAGAGCTTTCTAGTCTCGCGGCTGTCATCAGCAGCGCCTTATATCGCCCAATCAGTGGATGGCGGGCGGGTGCGGTTTTGAATATTGGTCAAAAACGTTGGTGCGGATGGATGGCGGACGGATGATGAGTTTTGTAATGTGGTTGCGGATGAAATAATAGCCCATCCATGTAACATGGGTACTATTGTCCCAGTAAGCTGGAAATAGAAGTCTCAAGAGAAGCGAGAATGAGCGAGAAACACGAACTGCGCATGGCAATTCGACATAATTCTATGATACTGTGTATGATGTATTACCCACCTGGTAGACATAGCTCCACACAATAGAGTTGGCCAGCTCCGATAATAACAGAAGCACATGAGCAGCAGTAGAAAGGGGGAGGAAGGCGCCGCAAGTGAGTGTTTTTATGACAGTGTTGTGAAATATAGCTATGCCGCACAGCTGTAGGGGAAGCTGATGAGAACACATGCCACAACAAAAGTGGAAATCAGCGAAGGTAAAACTAGAGTTGCCAAGTGCCCCTTTAACAACCTCATAGTTCACAGTAGCTTTGTCTTTAGAGTTTTAAGTTATAGTTCAAAATCAAATCCCATATTGAGAAACACTGCACTTTATTCTGTTTCATTCCTTCATTTCATTTAGCTGACGCTTTTATCCAAAGCGACTTACAATTTCACATTAAAAACAAGAGAGGGATATAGTCTATGATGTGTGCTCTGGTTATAGTTTATTTTGTTCATTTTCAGGCATTCTATGTACTTTATTGTACTTTATTGAGTGATCACAGCAAAAATGCCTTTCCTAATCTTGCATATTGTTTGTGCAGTACAAAGTCTCGATAAACAAAATTTCACAAAATGTAACTTACCTGTGACAGATATCATATCCTCATATCACCTCACCCAGCCTATGCCATCAATCATCAGAAACTGGAACAGCAGCCAACATTCACAGGAGTTTATTTCAGGTTTAGGTAGATATCGTTTGAGCTGTAAATAATCATGAATAAAGGGGAAATAGTATGTGTTGATATATTGTATAAATCACTTCTGGCATATTTTCACTGAAAGCTTACACAACTTATAACCGCAGGCATACAAGTAACGTTAGCTTATAAAAACATTTACTGAGGAGGCGAAGAATGCCTTGAATTTATGACACTAGTTTTATATATATTCATTCTTATACATAAATTATGTAGCCTATATAATGAATTTACTCACCATTATTTTGTTAGAGACCCTTGCATCTTCTCCTTGGAACACGATGATAGGAAGATAATGTTCAAGGTGCTCTTTTCCATTCACTCAAGGTGCGTTCCATTCGACCGTAATATAAGTGGACTGCGAAGTGTACTTCACAGGGTATTTCGCCATCTTAAGTGAGATTCCAATTCGAAGGGAACGAACATGTTCAGTTTGAAGGGCACTGCAAACGGCATAGGGAATAAGGGAACATCGATACATCACTTCACAGGAAGTCAGTGAAGTCCACTTCAACTGATATACCGTGTTCAGGGAGTAGGGAGCAGTGAACACTGCGTAGGGACCCTGTCGAATGGAAAGCACCTACAATCTGGATAGGCGAATGACTGCTTCAATAACGCCAAAAAAAAAAAACTATAAAAGTACCATAACAGTGAGTCCGTAAATTCCAAATCTTCTGAAGACATATTATAGCTTTGCTTACGTGACAGACCGATACTGAAATAGTTTTTCGCTAAATTAAATGTCCGAAACTCAAATTTCAAAGGCCTCGTCAGGTTCAAGCAAGCGGCGGGTTCAACTCGGAGATCACGTGACACAACTGAACAAGTGTGATTAGACTGAACATTAGATTGGATAAATATTGATGATGTATACAAACAAACATTTTATTATGTGTAACTACAAGCCTAACAGTCGTGTTATTATTTATTTTATACTTTTTCTCATTTAAATCTATTCACAATTTACAGGACAAACAGTGGAGTTAAATCCTCATCCACTGTAACCCGCCCCCAGTTTAAGGTTGATATGTAATAAAAATTTTACAGCGTATTAATATCAACATTAATAAAAGACACTTTTGTGCCAGTAAAACTAGTTTGACGCCCGCATAATGAAAGCAAGACATTATTCAAGAAATTTTCATTTTTTAAGGAAGGGCTTTTAAAGAGCATTTTAATCGAATTCCAAATCGTCAATTTTCATCAATGTTGGATATATTTAAAAATATAGGCTAATTTTGACATTTTTTATTGAGAATTGCTGTATTGTGGCTTAGTCTCTGTCTCCCCCTATTGACCACAGTCAGGTCGTGCATCATGAATTTGCAACCCTGCAGAATGACATTTTTGAGATTTTACTGACGTCATTTGAGATGAGTACGATGATCTGTTAGAATTTCTGAAACCAAAAAGAGTCCCCATTTGACCTTGTTTTAAGATATGTTCTCAAGGCAACTTTTCAAGGTTTAGAACTCGATTAAATTGAACCTATGAAACCAGTGAGTCAAGGCCGCTGTCATCAATCATTCAGATAGGCAAGGGTGTGTTCGAGGCTGTGATTATGTGCTGTGTGTGTGTGTGTGTGTGTGTGTGTGTGTGTGTGTGTGTGTGTGTGTGTGTGTGTGTGTGTGTGTGTGTGTGTGTGTGTGTGTGTGTGTGTGTGTGTGTGTGTGTGTGTGTGTGTGTGTGTGTGTGTGTGTGTGTGTGTGTGTGTGTGTGTGTGTGTGTGTGTGTGTGTGTGTGTGCTTTTTCAGTGGTGATTATGTTCCTGTAATAATGATCCTCTACATGGAGGTAAGACCAAAACACCACAAGAGAACTCTGTGTGCGAGTGTATTCTAAACTGGGACACTTTGTTGAATGTGTGTGTGTGTGTGTGTGATGGTACAATAAAATAAATTTGAATTTAAAAAATGAAAGCTTGAAAGATCATGCTTTATTTACTGTCAGATTAGCAGCAGTCATCTGTAAACAAGGACAAGTTTCCCCACGCCTCCATCTTTTTTTCCAGTACATGAATCCCATGCACTGGTTCCAAATTGAATTTCCACACCACCTCTGCCAGTCGTCGGCCCGGCTGCTCCATAAACACACTGAAGAGCATCAGGCCCAGTTTATGTGCATTGAAATTGAGCTCTCAGAGGCTGAGAGCAGCACCTTGTAATTGCCACAAACATTTGAGTGTGGTCAAGGTGACATCTTTGTTATATGGAAAAAAATGCCATCTTTTATTAGACTCGAGTCAAAATAAATTATCAAGACTATTACATTTTTTTATAAAATGTAAACATTAATAGAGGTAGCAAGGTCAGTTGAAACATGTTTTATATTTTCAAAACTTGATTAATTCAGGTGTGACTGACCTCAGTAGTCACGGCAACAATAATCAGACACACCTGAATTAATCAAGTTTGGCCAATAATGGCATACAGGAAACAAGGAGCTGGCTTAAGTTCAGGAAGTAGTGCAGCTGTGCATAAAGTCAATTGATAGTCGTAAATAAATAAAAAAGGCTTTAAATGATTTTGTTAAAACTTTCGCTCAAAGTGAAGTGATCCTGTGTGACACTTCACATTTGATGTATTTTTTGTTGAAATAACCGTTTCCTCATTGTTTTCTTTGGGGTTTTTTTCTAATCAGTTATGTAGGCTACATTAGGGTTTTATGTTACTGTTAAATTGATGTTTATTGCATTTTTTCATGTTTGTTACCATGATGATGGTGTTTAATGTTTGTGTCAATGACAGTGCAGCTTCTTTGTTTAAGCATTCGGTTTTTGTGGAAAAACTGCTTGTGATGAGCTTTGATTGATCACTCTTATCATTGCTGTGATGATTGGTGATTGTCAGTAGCCTATTACAATGGTACACAACAGAAATCAACACTTCAATGCATTGGTAAATTATCATTATATCAAATAATGAAGCAGGCTACATAAAATTGCTACCCTGTTTTTGACGGTAAAGTTCTGGCAACCACAGCTGCTGTTAGAATCTTTAATTTTTTACAGTGTGTCGTTTAAGAGAGTGCACAGGACAGCAGAAACGCCTCATGCTGACACATTCCACAGGATGGCAGAGACAGGCCCAGGGTGCATTAGAAAGTCAAAGGTTAACGCTCGTTTCAAAGGTTACTGTTACTGTTCGGCCCACTCCACTAGCGTAATGAAGTCCTCCTTCATGAGATCGCACGCTGTGTCTCCTGGCAGTTCCCCTCTCAAAGCGGCCTTCTTTTCTTCCTTCAAAAGGCCTAAACAAAAAATATGTCCTCTCTGACCCGAGTGTTGCCATGGAACCAGTCAAACGACATATTTCCAGCCGTTCCTCACTGGCCCGCGGGAAACTCGCAGTGTAATTATACATTAGACACACGGCTAGCCTCGAGTGCTCCAATGACAACAGCCTCAGTGTAACTCATTCCAAATGAATGTGTGTTTGGTTTAACCGGCTCCTCTGTGTTTTTTCTTCCACACTCTCTGCTCTGATTTAGCTTGACATTTCGTCCCCGAGACTTTGATGGAATAGCATATGTGGTTTCAAGTGGGCAAAAAAATCAAATCGTCCTCATAGTTTAGACAACGGTATAGCCTATACAATCAGATGGAAAATAATCCAATTATTATGTTGACAAGAACTACAATTACAGCCACATTTAAGGATAATTACATGCCTCCCTTTGCCAATAACCCAGGAAAATAGTGTTTTGCCATCTATTATAATAAAGAACTATTTTATATTGCCCTATAATTTCATAATAATCGTTTGCTATATTTCATAGTTAATTGCTTATAGCTTGAGTCATGCATGTTTGTGAAACCACCACATGGTAGCGCTACAGGACATGGATTTACTCAAACTCTACAGTCCCAGAATAAAGAGCATGTTTGAGCAGTTTCAACTAAAAACAACTTAAAATATATCAGTTCCATGTTTTGTCTTAAGATAAACACCAGTAATGTGTTTCACTATAGGCACGTTTAATATAATAAGATAAGTTTAAGATACTTTGTGTGGTTCAGATACTATTTGAATTTCTGATTATTAAATCAATCTATTTTATTAATTCAATTTTTCAATTTCAAAACCAACAATAGTTTTTTACAGTGTATAAATGTCAAAATTGTAAAAAAAAAAAAAAAAAAAAAAAAGTGATTTGTAATCACAACATTTTTTCTTTTGTCAAATCAACTTAAATAATTTATGTGGTTCAGATAACATAATATTTTGAGTTTCTGATTATTAAATCAATCTCCTTCATTGTTTTTAACTAAGTTTTTCCATTTCAATTAACTTAAAGTTTTAAGGCAACCAGGTTACTTCATTTTTTAAGTTAAACCAACAATATTTTTTTGAAAATATTTTTTGATTTCTGCCACTGAACTGGCAGGTTAATAAATAAAAATAAAATGAATAAAGACGATATATACACTATGCATACATACACACACATATATAGTGTTCACATTGTGGCATATTTGTTGTAATTCTATTTATGCTAATTTAAAAAAACTAAAAAGAGAACGTAATCACCTATAAGTTTAATTGGAATAAAAACAAATAAACAAATCTAACTGGCCTTTTCTGCTGAATTAGCGAGTCAGCACTGCTATTAAAATCTGCTGTACTGACAACCAGCCATTTATATATATATATATATATATATATATATATATATATATAGATAGATAGATAGATAGATAGATAGATAGATAGATAGATAGATAGATAGATAGATAGATAGATAGATAGATAGATAGATAGATAGATAGATAGATAGATAGATAGATAGATAGATAGATAGATAGATAGATTCTGCTCCCCAATGCTGCATTTATTTGATTAAATGAATAGTTAAAACAGTAATATTATTACATTTAAATTTAATATTTTCTATTTTAATGTATTTCATCTTTAGTGTCACATGATCCTTCAGAAATTATTCTAATATGCAGATTTGCTGCTCAAGAAATATTTCTGATCAATGATGAAAACAGTTGTGCTGCTTCATTTTTTTTTTTTTGTTTTGGTGATACATTTTGATGAACAGAAAGTTAAGCTAATCTTTTTGTAATTTAAAAGGGCAATTTTTATCTTCCCATAAGCTACTAAATGATTTTCAGAAAGAAAGAAAGAAAGAAAGAAAGAAAGAAAGAAAGAGAGAAAGAAAGAAAGAAAGAAAGAAAGAAAGAAAGAAAGAAAGAAAGAAAGAAAGAAAGAAAGAAAGAAAGAAAGAAAGAAAGAAAGAAAGAAAGAAAGAAAGAAAGAAAGAAAGAAAGAAAGAAAGAAGAAAGAAAGAAAGAAAGAAAGTAAGAAAGACAAATGGTGGATGGAGTATCTGGGGTTTGTGGAGTGATTGAGGGAGTAAACCTGGAGAGGTGTGTGTGTGTGTGTGTGTGTGTGTGTGTGTGTGTGTGTGTGTGTGTGTGTGTGTGTGTGTATGTGTGTGTGTGTGTGTGTGTGTGTGTGTGTGTGTGTGTGTGTGTGTGTGTGTGTGTGTGTGCGTGCGTGCGTGCGTGCGTGCGTGCGTGCGTGCGTGCGTGCGTGCGTGTGTGTGTGTGTGTGTGTGTGTGTGTGTGTGTGTGTGTGTGTGTGCTCATTACTGAAGCTCTTTGATGTGGTGATCACTGTGGAGCTGCAGGAATTCCACACAGATGTTTCCTGGTCTCCACGGCAACAGCAGAGGCGGATCAGACCCAAGGACACTCTCTGCTCACTGTCTCACGACAAACACAAAACTTCTCAAATAAACTCAAATGTAAGATTAGACGTAACATCCTTAGTGGTTACTATGTAATTCCTTTTTATTTGTGAAATTCCGTAGTTTTAAGGACTTTAATATTATTATAAGTTCAAAATAGTAACAGTAAAGACTGAGTATGTGTGTCCAAACTTTTGAGATCAGTTTCATATCTTATATTCGTTGTATCATTGACTGCAATGCTGAAAAGATCAAGAATTTAACAAATACGACGAAAGGACGTAAATATACTCTTAAAAATAAAGTTTTTAAAATGTTTTTGCAGCGATGCCATAGAAGAACCATTTTTTGTTCCCCAAAGAACCAATCAGTGAACAGTAACAGTTCTTAAAGGGGACCTACCCATTTTTACCAGTCTCAGGTGTCCCCAGTATGTTGTAAATGTTCATTTTGTTTCATATATATTTAAAAGCAAATGATTAAATGCTGCTTCCCACACCCCCGTATCCAGAAGAGGGCGGAGCCTTCACATCTCCTGCCTCAGATACTCTGCCAAAAACTAACACGTCTGTTTGGTTTTGATTATCATCTCTATCGCTGTCACTCTCGCGTGACATTGCAGTTCTTCATCATCATGGAAGTTTATTATCTGCATGTGTTTTAAAGCCACATCAGTCTAAACTTCTGATATATGGGTTATGAGCATGTGCACAGAAAGCTGGCTGTCAGACGGTGCGTCACTTGAATATTAAACTAAGTTCTCTTTCACGTGTTATTGCACTTAAACTATCAAATTCATGTGAAAAACACACAAAGTTCGCATAAACACCATATAATAGGTTGTGTCTGTGAATGTAAACAGCAAGTGGAAATCATGAGTGTATATTAGATCTGTGTATTAAAGTGACAGTAGCATAATATGCCGTACCGCTGTGTGCTGTTAAAGCGTTAATTCACCCAAAAGAAAAAAAAAAGAAAAAAACTATTGGCACTAATGACTCTCCCTCATGTCGTGCCAAGCCCGTAAGACCTCCGTTCATCTTCGGGACACAGTTTAAGTAATTAAGAGAGCTTTCTGTCCCTCCATTGAACATGTATATACGGTATACTGTCCTTGTGCAGAAAGGAAATAAAGACATCATCAAAATAGTCCATGTGACATCAGTGGGCTAGTTACAATGGTTTGAAGCATCAAAAATACATTTTGGTCCAAAAATAACAACTATGACTTTTAGCATTGTATTAATTACTGACATAACTCCATTTCACGCCATTTTTGGTTGAACTAACCCTTTAATAAGAATCAAACAACAAAAGAAAAACAGAAAATCACTCTCTGCTCTTGATGGAATAACTTTAATAGCTTTAATAAGAATACGTTTCTTACTTGAATGCTGCTAAATGCTCTGGTGGGGAAATAAACATTTAGGGGGGGGGGCTTATAGGCTATTAAGCGAATAGGGCAAAGTCCATCAGCAGTCTTGGGCGGAGCCTGTTCTAATGTGACATCATATTGGAGCACATTCCTTAATGGATCATTTTGAGACAATGATTCAGATTTATTGGGGAAAGAAACACTGGATGGTTTTTATCACAATAGGATGGTTGTATACACACACTGCGGACACATAAAAATAAAATATCAAAGTAAATTTAAAAAAACTTTCTTCACTGTAAAGAACCTTTAGTGTTTCCATAGATGTTAAAATTTCTTTACTGAACTATCGATGCTAATGAAGACCCTTTATTTTTAAGAGCATGAAGTTATTAGACACAAGATGACTGGAAACTGTGTGGAGCTCATTGAGTTTGAGATGAGAGACTGTCAAACACACCTCCGCTCGGCCTCAGGGGGTCCCGCTTGTAAAGGAAGGAAGGAAGTCATTTTCAGAACAAAAACAGAAAAGGCCTCTGGGGGAAAAAAGAGGCCATTTGTGGAAAAGAAAACAAAGGCAGATGGACAAAGAATAAGGAGATGTAAATGTGGCATGGGATAGAGGAACCGTCAGAGGAAGAGACACAATACCCGTGCCCGGAATAGAGACAGAGGGGAAACATTTGCTTTATGGGCCGCTGTCCCACAATGCCTTCCTCGTGCCGGACCACCAACACATGGACACACAGCGGCCCGATGCAGACCGGTCCACTTCCTGATGGGCAGAGCGGACAGGACGACTTCCCTGCACATTTATTTGGCTCGCCAGAACTGTGATTAACAGTTACAGTGAACAAACCACAAGCTAAAATATAATATAATATAATATAATATAATATAATATAATATAATATAATATAATATAATATAATATAATATAATATAATATAATAATTAGAAATAAATACATATAAATGATATATAATTATAGATTTTATATAATATAATAAAATTATTAATCAAATACATTATCATTTATTTATATAATTTGTAATAATATATTTTTTAACATATAATTTTTTAGACAGTGGGGCAGTTGGGTACACTTTTGTACCTAAAGGCTGCATATTGGTACGTTAGTGGTACATGTTAGCACCTAAAATGTACATATTAGCACCTAAAATGGACATATTAGCTCATGAAATGGACATATTAGCACCTAAAATGTACATATTAGACCCTAAAATGTACATATTAACACTTAAAATGTACATATTAGTACCTAAAATGTACATATTACCACCTAAAATGTACATCAGTAACTAAAATGTCAAATTACCACCTAAAATGTACATATTAGGACCTAAAATATACATATCAGCACCTAAAATATTAACACCTAAAATGTATTGTACTTAATAGCACCTAAAATGTACATATTATCACCTAAAATGGACAAAAGTTTGCCTTTTGAAAAGGTACAGCTCCAGTGACAGCTTTTGTACCTTTTTTCTGGGAGTGTAAACATTCAAATAAGGATATATGTAAAAATATGTTGATATATTATGCATTAACAATATAATAATGTTTGTTAATGTTTTTAATGAAATTCATTTTAAAGCGTGAAGCATTTTTTATTGGTATAATATATATAATTTATTGTAATATATATAAAAACACAAATATATATATATATATATATAGGCTATATATAAATTTGTGTTTTTTTGTGTGTGTAGTCATTGTTCGCTAAAACCATAAAACATTTACATTATTACGTTATCTTACATATTATTTCTCATTTTCATTTAGCTGAAGTACAGTAGTCAACATTTGAAGTGGATCAAACAAGTTCATCAAAGTTGACCTAAGACAAGAACTCAAAATGTAACCTCAATGAAAGGTTTTGATCCACTTCAAATGTTGACTGCTGAACTAAAATAACGACAAAAAAAAAAAAAACATAAAAAAATAAAAAATAATAAAAACACAAACAAACCAGCAACAACATCACTAAACCCGATTCAAAATAGTAACAAAACCTATAATAGTTTAATGATTATTAAATATCAAAGCACATTTTTTCCCCAATTCATTTTGATTCCAAAAAAAAAAGAAAATATATTGCTTCTCAAACAGGCACTTTCCTAAAAAGGGCATCATATCTTTCCTTCCAGAGATGTCAGGATCATCAGAGGTGATTTTAGCTTTCCTGGTATTGTATATATACAGCAAGCATTCTGTCTGCAAGTGAGCCGAAGAGTATATTTGTAGACACTGACGATGAAGTACAGCAATCAAAAAGGCACAATGGATGTAAATACACACGCGCTTCGAACTGTGCGAGAGAGGCTGAGCGGAGCTGCGCAGAGGACGGGGAGTATCATGTTCACATTTGTTTCAGATTTCAGCCATGTAAACAAAGGGAGGCAGGCAGACACGCTGGGGCCCGTTTAAATTAGGCCCCAATAAGATCTGTCGAATCCACAAGCCCAGAGCCTCTCGCAAAGCTCAAATCGAATCACAAGCAGCCCTTTGATGGTCTCCGAGTTTGGGCTCTATAACAATTATTTTTGTTTTAATAATCATTCCCTGGTTTGGGGCTGGAAGACATAGCAAAACTTTGGTGGAGGGGAATGGAACCCTTACACACACACACACACACACACATTAAGGGAATAGGGAGCGAGCGCTCAGATCCAGCAGGGTTTCTCCAGTCTCTTCTTGAGCCCAAGAATGATATCATGCATTCTGGAGAGTGTGGGAGAGAGTTAATGCCGCTCCGGCCTTGATTTGCTGCACTCAGAATGAATGACCTGAGAGGCACATCCATTAGTAAAGAATGTGTGCCAGTAAAGTTGTGCTTTGGTTTAAAGGGGTCGTATCATGAGGAATTCCAGTCTTCATTGATCTTTTCAGAAAAGAGTTGCTTGCTGTAACTTTCAGACACAAAAACTTAAAACAAAAGAAAACGTTGCACTTTTCTAAGCGTGTAAAGTCTATAACTAATGTATGGCGGAATACCACAGCAAGTGATTGGGAGCACTTCGACTTTACTTTGATTTTATTGAATGAACTGGGCTTGAATGAAGTTAAAGGAGTAGTTCACTTTTTTAAAAAACTTTGGCTGATAATTTACTCACCCCCATGTCATCCAAGATGTCCATGTCTTTCTTTCTTCAGTAAAAAGAAATGAAGGTTTTTTCCAACATTCCAGGATTTTTCTCCATATAATGGACTTCAATGGGAACCAAACAGTTCAAGGTCCAAATGAGAGTTTCAGTGCAGCTCCAAAGGGCTTTAAACGACACCAGACGATGAATAAGGGTCTTATCTAGCGAAATGATCGGCCATTTAAAAAAATAAATAAGAAAGTTTAAGTTTTATAAGCACAAATGCTCGCCTTGCTCTGTTCTGTGATGAGCGTTCGTGACTCTCCTGTTCAAACTCGTTCATAATAATGAAATGAATCTTTTTTGATTCATGACTCGAAGGGTCCTAAGATCCTTATTAATCGTCTGGTGTCGTTTAAACCCTTTAAAGCTGCACTGAAACTCTCATTTGGACCTTGAACTGTTTTGTGCGTCTCACAGATGTCGCTCATCGGTAATCACGCCAGCGGCTTCGCGCTGTTCTCCCGCGGCCCTCACTCGTCCCGCTCGCCACAGTAAACATGATGAATGGCGACTGGAGAACGCAAAAGCCGAATCCCGGACATTTTGGGCGATTTCGAAACACATTTTCGGGCAGACTCATCACGGAGACTCACTAGTTGCCTAGACTTGTTGTTTAGCTACTACGCTCTGTTACCGGTAGGCGTGGCCTCCTAGGGCAGAGAAGCAAGTGCATTCTGGGAGTTGTTGTCTTTCATCCACATAAGCCAAAAATACATTTTCTGGCTTTTCTCAGTTTAGAAAGCTTCAAATTCAAAACTAATTTCAAATTTCTTCTACATGAATGACCCATTTTAATGCACATTCATCTTTCCGGAGGTGAAGTATCCCTTTAACATCTTATTCTTGTGAATCTGTCTCTTAAAAACGGTTCCAAAAGGGAGTAGTTGCAGCAATGACAAGAAAGAACTGTTCTGTGTTCCTGTCAGTGAACTGTTCTTGAAATAACAATTTTTTTTCTTTGTGTGAATTAGTAATAATCTTAACTTATATCTTGGTGGGTCTGGTGAGCATAAGAGACGTCTTTAAAAATTACAAAATCTTGAAAGAAGACCGATTATGGTATTCATTATGTTTTTTTGGGCTCTCCTAGAATAGGTTTTCATGCTTGAATTTTCAAAATAACACCTTACGTCTGACATATTTGACACTTGCAGCTCCTCTCCTCAGTCTCTCAGTGAAGCTCTGGGGTGCGTTTACCAAAAGCATAATTTGCCAACTATGGTCACAAGTCCTGTCATTAAACATAGTTCATCAACATGTGTTTCCTGAAACCATCCCAGACAGCAACATAGTGTCCACATGTACCAGATGTGGGCCGACAATATGTTACTGTCTGGGATAGTATGTGTCTACTCTCTGAGTACTAAATATCAATTTAAACTTACTTCACGACTGTTAAACAAGTATGTTCTATATGAATGTAATCTGGATCCGCCATGTTGTCATTATAATGTGAACGCTTCACCTCCATTAATAAATCCTCTCCTGTGGCCTCGTGGGACAGTGAAGTGTTCCTCCCTGGAAGTAGCAAGTCACCCGGGTACTTTTCGACTACAGTTTTTCGAATACTATCTAGTAGGGATGTGTGCTATTTCGGACGCAGCGATAGTTCCAACGAACATTCCCAAACGCATCACAAAGTTGTGTGGTTTGTACGACAATTTTCGAATTGTGGTTAGAAGCATAGGTTCTTGTTTGCATAACATGTGGACTAAGCAAAATAAGCAAGCTGACATTTAGTACAATCTATATTTTTTGTTTCGAATATATATACAAATGACAGAACGTTGCCCTAACGTTCCCGAATGGTCCCATGAAGTTATTTTTTTGGGAACCAAACAAGAACATTATAGGAATGTTCCAAGTAGATTATTTTTAGGTTCAATTTTTATAACGTAAGGAGAATGTTCCGGGAATGTTCCCTTAACCTTAACGTAAAGTTCTAAAAACGTTCTGGGAACCAAAAACTAACGTTCCCAGGACCTAAATTTGTTTGCTGGGATTTAGTTTGTCAAGAGATTTAAAGTGGCGTTTTCGAAGAGTGCGTTCTCTAGTACGAAAGAATGAGTCTATGATTGAATCTGGAAATAAAGCAAAGTAATTGAGAATTAGTCCTCACATGCCATGTCTGTAATTTATAGCAAAACATCTAGCATTAATTCGATCGCAAACAGATTCATTAAACTTGGTTATTACTCCACTATCTACTTGACATCATTAACCAACGTGGTTAAACGACAAATTTGTGACGATATGGTTTCGGGAAACAGTCGTGACGAGCTAGTTGATTTCTTCAACGATGCATCGTCTAACACAGTCTGATCCCAAGAAGTCATATAACTGACGTCTTTTGACCATACGTCAACATCCGCCTTTTTAGGGTACCCTTAAACGTCGGTTACATGACGATCCCGGGCCGTCATACAACTGATGCTTTACCTTTAACGTCGGTTAGGTGAAGGTCTGGGGTAGGGTTAGGATCTGATAACGTCATCTAACCGACGTTTAAGGGTACCCTAAAAAGGCGGATGTTGACATATGGTCACAAAATGTCCCAAGACGTCAGTTAAATGACGTCTTGGGATGAGACTGCGCTGCATCGCACTCTTGTAGTTAAGCTGCGAGTTACGTCGTCGTACGGGAAACGCACCCGTTTAGCTGTCTCTATGAAGCCCCTCCTTCTGAAAAGCGTAATGTGCTCTGATTGGTCAGATGTCAGTGTGCTGTGATTGGTCAACCGTTTTGAGCGTGTTTGGACATTTTGCTCACAACTCTTACCATAACCCCCTTTATTTTTGACTATGCCTTGGATGGGATTTATTTAAATGAGGAATATAGTGACGTGTCCATTCACGGAAGAAAAGTCGAGAGACTACAATGGAGGCGTTTCATGGAGTTCGGACAAAGTGTGCACTGATATAGGAGTGACTGGAACTTTTTCATGTCCAAACAGCAACATTACACACTAAAGAAAAAGTCTGAAACTTACAGGCCTGATTGTGTCCAGTGCATCTAACAAAGAGAGCACTTACAGAGAGCTTATTAAGTCAGCACATGGAGACAATTACTCCCTTTGGGCTGCAACTTTCATCAGGATCTGGACACTTTTCACTTCCTTTCCATGGCAACAGTGGGCCTCAGTAAACAATCCCAAAAGATCTTATTCAGTGGCTTGTTTTTACAGCTCAGTGCACAGAAACAAAACACGGCTGCCACAGAGTAACCTTATGTTGGGATGAACTTCGGATGTTATAACTTGAGCTGCATAGCCACGCAAACTTGATGTTGTATTCTGATCACCAGATATGTATCGGGTCATGAAGCGGAGAGCTTTGTGTTCGTCCGATGTGTGACCCGGTGCCCAGTGGGAATGATAAGAGAGGCAGGCCACAGGAGACAATGCCCACTTTGGCTTTTCCTCAGCTGGTCGGTGTGGGAAAGCGGTCACCCCTCCCTTTCCAGGCAGAGGATGTGGAGAGTCAAAGCTGTTATCTGCTCGCAATAACATCCTGGTACATGTACCACACTGTTCTGTCCGAAGGAAGTTGGATACAAATAAAACGTTTTTTTATAAAACACCACAATCAAGGACTGGAGTGGAAGGCAGTGACAGTAAACATAAGAAATATTTTCTAAGGTCAAAAGTAGGTTAATTACTTCCAATCTCATCAGTATCCAGCCAAGACACATTTTATACGAAACTGCTGAAAATAGTGGACCATTTTTTTAGGACCATTAGGATAATTTTTTTTTTTTTCACTGTAACATTATTTTCAGGAATTTAATGCAGATAAAATTCTAATTACTGTAATGATCAAAAACCAAATGGTGTTCATTTTTTTTAATATTAACTCACACATTTATTCAGCAAGGATGCATTAAATTGATCAAATGTGACAATAAAGACAATGTATTTTCTATTTTAAAATGCTGTTTTTTTAACTTTATATTCATCAGATAATTCACAAAAATATGAAGCAACCCAACAATTCAACATTGATAATTACAATAAACGTTTCTTTAGCAGCAAATCATCATAAACTATTAGAATGATTTCTGAATGATCATGTGACACTAAAGACTGAAAAAATGATGCTGAAAATTTCGCTTTGATCACAGGAATAAATTACATTTAAAATATATTACAATAGAAAACAGTTCTTTCAAATTGTTATAATGTTTAATAATATTACTGCTTTACTGTATAAATGCAGCCTTGGTGAGCAGAAGAGAAGTTTTATAAAGTAGTGTGTATAAAGATCCTCAGTTGATAGATAGATAGATAGATAGATAGATAGATAGATAGATAGACAGACAGACAGACAGACAGACAGACAGACAGACAGACAGACAGACAGACAGACAGACAGACAGACAGACAGACAGACAGACAGACAGACAGACAGACAGACAGACAGACAGACAGACAGACAGATAGATAGATAGATAGATAGATAGATAGATAGATAGATAGATAGATAGATAGATAGATCGACAGATAGATAGATAGATAGATAGATAGATAGATAGATAGATAGATAGATAGATAGATAGATAGATAGATAGATAGATAGATAGATAGATAGATAGATAGATAGATAGTTCAACTGGAAATCGTTGTGTTTCTTTACAAAAAGGCCTAGTTTCTTAATTCAAATGATTTCCTGTTTTATTCTTGTGCTTTTGGGGTGAACTGTGGCGGGTACGTGTTTTCATGAGATTCACAGGACAGGGAAGTCGTCCATGCAGTGAAGCTGATGATTAGTGTTCTGCCCGATGAGTCCAGACAAGACCAGCTGTATCTGTGCCTGAACGACTCTAAAAACAACACCTACAGCAGGAGACAAACAACAGGTGCAGAAACAAGCCCAAACAAGCCAACAGGAAAGAGAGAAGCAGCTGTGTGTCTCTAACTCCAGACAGGAACCCAGAGTCCAGAGAGAGACACTCGTCTTCAGACTGACTGCGGTCGCACAACAACAGGAAGGCGCATTACTGGGGTTTGCAGCTCGACAGTAGCTTAAAGAAATAATTCCCACAATTATCAACTTTACTCAAACGCATGTGGCTGTTACTGATCTGCCAGGCACTCTCACCAGCCAATCACAGTGCACTCCCTCACCTGAGTTCTAATCACACACACCTGCACCTCATCATCATTCTCATCACTACCACTACATAAACACACACTTCACCACAGTTCACTGTCCGGTCTCGTTTGTATGAAGAGGACTACTCACCTACTCACGGCTTGCCTTACAACGGCTTGCCTTACAACGACTTACCTTACAACGACTTACCTTACAACGACTTACCTTACAACGACTTACTCTTCCTTACAACTACTCACCTTTCAACGACTTGCCTTACAATGACTTACAATGACTTACCTTACAATTTACCTTACAGCGACTTACCTTACAATGACTTACCTTACAACTACTCACCTTTCAACGACTTGCCTTTCAAAGACTTGCCTTACAACGACTTACAATGACTTGCCTTACAGTTTACCTTACAACGACTTACCTTACGACTTACCTCACAGACTTATCTTACAACTCCTCACCTTTCAACGACTTGCCTTTCAACGACTTACCTTACAATGACTTGCCTTATGACTTACCTTAAAACGACTTACCTTACGACTTACAACAACTTGCCTTGTAACGACTTGCCTTACAACGACTTGCCTTAGAACGACTTGCCTTACGACTTACCTTACGACTTACCTTACAATTTACCTTACCACGACTTACCTTACAATTTACCTCACAACGACTTACTCACCTTACAACTACTAACCTTTCAACGACTTGCCTTACAAGAACTTGCCTTACAACGACTTGCCTTACAACGACTTACCTTACAACGAATTACCTTACGACTTACAACAACTTGCCTTACAACAACTTGCCTTACAACGACTTACCTTACAACGACTTACCTTACGACTTACAACAACTTGCCTTACAACGACTTACCTTACGACTTGCAACAACTTGCCTTACAACAACTTGCCTTACAACGACTTACCTTACAACGACTTACCTTACAACTTACAACAACTTGCCTTACAACGACCTACCTTACGACTTACAACAACTTGCCTTACAACTTGCCTTACAACTTGCCTTACAACTTCCCTTACAACGACTTACCTTACCTTATAATGACCCACCGTCCAACTTACCTCACAACTTGCCTTACCTTACAACAACTTAACTTACAACGACTTAACTTACAACGAATTACCTTACCTTACAACAACTTACCTACAACGAAATACCTTCCAACGACTTACCTACAACGACTTGTCTTACAACGACTTGCCTTAAGAATTACCTTACCTTACAACGATTAACCTTACGATTTACCTTACAACAACTTACCTTACAACGACTTACCTTACAACTTACCTTACGACTTACCTTACATCAACTTACCTTACAACGACTTACCTTACACGACTCACTTTACAACGACTTAGCTTACAATGACTCACTTTACAATGACTTACCTTACAACAACTTTCCTGACTTCTCCAGCCTCCACTCCAGTGTCATTTCCCAGCGTCTTGTCTCCATTCTCCTTCGTGTGATTCCCTCAGTATCTCCAAAGTCTCCAGCGATCCTGCATTCCGTCCTTTCATGCCTTCATCTATCCATCCACATTCCTGTAAGAAGATACAGTACATTCCCTTTACTGCCAGGACCACACTCTCCAACTCATCACTGCACTTCACACTCACCGGCATCCAGTTCACCTGCTCAGAAAAACAAAAACAATTATTGATTGGCTAATCTTTGTCTTGTGAGTATGATTCCATAACAATGACTTTTCTGGGTAATACTAGTGTCTTTATTCCACATGTAGGCTTGTTATGATAGTAATAACTAACTGTCACTGTCATTTGATTGATGGTGGATCTGGTGAAGAAGCTGTCAGTAATAAAAATATTGATTGTGAAGATGTTGAAAATGTTAGTTTTGAGAAAATTTTGAGATTGCGAATATCAAATTGAACCCTGAAGAAAATATGCTTTATTTTATTCTTCAGTAATTGTTACTCTAATATCAGGAGAGTTTTATATTATTGCGACAGATAGAGATCCATCTGTGTCCATCCAATTCATTCGGAATAACTAAAATCAGTGCATGTAAACTACCTAGGAACTTTTCGTGGGCCTCGTATCCTAATCAGAATTCCAAAAGCTGAAGGCAAAAGGGCCCTTAGCAGAAGTAAGGAATCGCTTCCTTTCTTTTAAAGCAAGAAAAAAATGACCTCATTACGAGAAAATACGTCTTAAATGTTTGCACATGTGGAGGCTGATGCTATTTGCAGTCACCAAGCAGCAGCAGGCCAAGCCTTTGGGGACATTTCTCCCCCCTATTTTCTTGCCTGATAATCGTACATATGCTTTTTCAGAAACATCCTGAGTGAAACAGCTTAATGTCCTGTATGGCTTTCACATGTTTGGGCTGCTCAAAGACTTCTGGGTCCAGATGCAAGCACTGCAGTCACGTCTGGCTTGAAGCACATTAGGAGCTGGGGGGGAAGCGTCACAATTTTGATTGATTACAGCTTACCGAGGGCCAATGACCGATTCATAAGGGTGAACTGACGGATAAAGGCCCGTTCCCAGCAATACAAATGGAGGTCAGCAGAATACACAGGAGGTCAAAGTCTAATTCCTGCAACAGACTGTGCGATTTCTGCAATACTATAATAATACGATCATTACAAATCGCACTTGGATATAATAAACTTGTGTCCAACGATGATGACACCTACTCAATCGTAGGCTATGAGGCAAGATGATAATAAATCGTCATCAGCATGCACTGGTGGTAAACAAATAAAGCAAGACCAATTGTACTTTGGCAATTGTGGTTTTAGTGTGGGCCGAAAGAAAGGATGAAAGTGAAAGAGGAGAATATGGACACAGTCATGGCTATAGGAAAAGAGGCCAACTTGGCATGCCAACTTTGCAAGTTGTGCTTAAGGGAAGTAGTTTTAACGCCATTTCATGTTTCATTTTCGTAGCAAATTATCGCAGGCTATATTTCGTCGTAAGACCGCCACAACCTCTCCTATTGTATGAGGTATGACCCATGAAATCAACAGAAATCACAGAAATCAATCACCACAGAAATCAATCGCCACGATTGGTCATCTTTTGTCTGGGACAGCCCAAAATTGTACAATGTGTACCAAGCAATCCTACCAAATTCTTATCAAATTTGAATTTTTAAGCGAATTCATCCTTGACAGGGAGTTTGATTGGCAGCCGATCTGACCAATCAGGACCCGCCATTTTGTCTGACAAAGCAGTCAGGAGTATTATTAGATTAAAGGAGTATTTCACTTTTAAAAAAAACTTTTGCTGATAATTTACTCATCCCCATGTCATCCAAGATGTCCATGTCATTCTTTCTTCAGTCGAAAAGAAATTAGGGTTTTTGATGAAAACCTTCCAGCATTTTTCTCCATATAATGGACTTCAATGGGAACCAAATGGTTCAAGGTCCAAAAGACAGTTTCAGTGCAAACTGCAGACTATTTGGTTCATTCAATAAACGAAATGAAAGAGTTGACTCAGGAAAAGATTCGTTCATTTTGATGAACGAGTTCGAAAGGGAGAGTCACGAACACAGTACAGAGCAAGGCGACCATTTGAGCTTATAAAACTTAAACTGCACTGAAACTGTCTTTTGGACCTTGAACCGTTTGGTTCCCATTGAAGTCCATTATATGGAGAAAAATCCTGGAATGTTTTCATCAAAAACCTTAATTTCTTTTCGACTGAAGAAAGAATGACATGGTAGACTGATCTCATGAAGTAGCGTGTGTGTGACACGGCAATTCGTATTTCCATTATTGGCGTGCTATCAACACGCATAATCGCTTTTCAGCGTGTTTATGAACGGCGTTGACTGTTCCCATACCATCCTAGGAAAGAAAAAGATAGCTCCCCAGATGTAGATGTACATTTTGCTTCGTTTTGCTCGGACATTTGACGGCGTGTACAGACACGCGGACGTTAATGGCGTAGACATACACGCATACACGCGGATAGCTCAAAATGCGTAGAGATAACACGCCACTTGACTCGAAAGTGGCGTGTATGTTTACGCAAAAGTCATGATGTCATTTTGTACATGGATATCTTGGATGACATGGGGGTGAGTAAATTATCATCAAACGTTTTTTTTTAAAGTGAACTACTCCTTTAACGTCGAACTTGAACTTGAAAAGCGGTGTGTACTGATGTCTTTTCGCGGTTGAAACAACATTCCTTCTAATGTTCATTCATGTTTATTTGATATTAAAATTAACTAGAAGGAAGAGCTGATCAGTTTGCGAGCAGCTTTAACTGAGGCGCTACAGCGATCTGCCACGTCACATTAAAGAGCCACCAAACGGTGAAGGACCAAATTTTCAACAGTTGAGACTCAATTTCATATTAAAAGTAATCTGGTCTGTCCTGTCCGTCAGCACGTTGTCAGTGTCCTCTTTGCTCCGCTCTGTATTTTTCACTGCTTGAGAACATGTGGCATGAGAGAGGCATGGCTTTGTCAGACATAGCAACAGTAACTAACGGGGGCGGGTCTTTGCGCATGGTCAATTCCTTGGGCAAACAGCACAAATGTACGCCGATCACTGGTTTCTTTTAATTTTTATTGGGACCTATGACAAACATGTAGAACTGACATCGGCCAGGACGCCATGTAGTTCTGATATGATCAACTGGTATTTACAAAGTACTTTCTTTTTTTCCACCTTTTCCTAAAAGCAGGAGCTACATTGATCATACATGTTAGAAACGATTAAAAAAAATAGAAATAAAAATGTACATCATACACTTGATATAGATTTTTTTTTTTGCTTTTTACAGAGGTAAAAATGGGATTGTAAAAAACAAAACTAATCAATACAATAGGTTTTATTTCATTTTCTTTTCTCTTTTTGTTTAGTATACAAGGAGATCGATTAACATGATGCTTCAGGCACTTTTTAACAGGTAAATGTGTGTAGTAGCAAGACGTTGCACCAGGACAGACGTTCATACAGAATGCTTTTGGTTAACGTTCCATTACCACAGATAGAAAAATAAAACGCAGCTCTTCTCTAAGCTTGGATGACATCGGTATTGCAGAAGCTGACATATTGAGATACAGAAAGGACACGTGGTGAATGAAGGACACAGTGACAGCTGACACCTCTCTGCGGAGGTTAGCGTGAGGACTCCAGTGAACCGACAGGGGGCTTCTCCTCGTTCCCCCGAAAGTTAGACCAAACCACACAGCATGACCCCCACTCTTAAAAATAAAGCCTTTTACAACCCCAACCTTCTTTTAGGAAAGGGTTACAAGTTTGTGACCACATTGCTTGTTTAGTTTTCATTTAAACCTGGAAATACTTTCCACTTATTCTTAATTTGATTTGTAATGAAATGTATTATTCTTGAAAAATGCTAAATTGAACCATTTTAGCTTTTGGACCCCATTGTATGCACCGTAAGAACACACAACTGCTTCATTTTAACCACAGGACACAAAGACTATGTTCGGAATGGATACTAGCATACTGCAACTTGCTGTATACAATGTCATTTTTAAAAAGTAGTGAGTGAAACAGCAAGCATTACTCCACAATTTGACACATGATTACATCACGTTTTAGTCAGCAAACAATACATTTAAATGTACACTGTAAATGATTTCTGTTGTTTTCACAGGATTATACTGTTTTTCTCAACAGTTTCTTACTGTATAATCTATGTACAGTAAGTTACAGTAGATTTAGTTGTTTTCACAGTATTAAATTGTTTTTTCAACAGTTATGTACTGTGCACACAGTTGACAGTATGTTACTGTAGAATTGCAATGCATTCTGGGAAATTATCAGTTACTGTTAATCTAAATACAGCAGTGCATTGACCGCGAAAAACACCACACACAGATCCACGGGTAAAATTGCTAGCCTACTAATGTTATTCTTACATTTAAAATAAAAATGTAGCACTGGTTGACCATTAACAGTCATAATTTATGACATAATTTATGTCAGTGGGGTGAGAGCATGAGACGAGAGCATATTTGACTTTGGAAGAGTGTCGTGTCAGTGGTGCTGCTGTCTTTTCTGCCGACCTGCAACTTCTTCATCTGGTAAGTAATAATTCTTATAATGTGTATGCATACGGATTCTAGCTAATAACTTTAAAGTTATTTAGAATAGCTGACCACGATTTCTATATTCAATTTAATATATTCTAGACATTTTAATAGGCTACTCTTCAATGTAGTCATTTGGGATGTTACTGTAAATTCAAATACATTAGTACGAAATGACCGCGAAAAATATAACCACAACAAGCTGCCATTTTATGAAGAACTCGACTCTTCAGTTCCCTTCCCTCTGTAAGAACACGCAGGCCGTGCATCGCGTCGCTGTCGGTCGGCAACGTTTTCGCCATACATCTGGTTAGTAATTCATATTTTTATGCAAACCATATGAGTTACTTACGTTAACAGATTAACGTTAGAACGAAGTGGCCGCGGAATGTTCTACGTCTGTATAAGCCAGACGCGGATTTCTTTTATGTTGATAGCCTTACTTGATTAAATGTGATTTTATTAACATATATTTCATATGTAACCTCTTATACGGTCAAAATGGTCTAATCATTTTGTTATTTACCACGTTGTCGGTGGAAGCGCCTGCACGTTCATTATTTTATGACTTACAGGGGTTAGGAATTGATAATCGATAAATGTATCCTGAAATCGGACATCCAAGGTTAGGATTCGGATTTATTGTTATAAAATTAAAGTGCCGATTCCTCTTATTGATTTTTTCACGCTTATTTTCGTGTAAATCCTGACCTGGCGTTCAACGTTAACTTAATGTTACCTCAGTGATAAAGTTGGACCGCGGAAAGCGCCCAATGTGTATTTTTGTCCAAAATACAAAGCTATGTGTGACATTTACAGTATTTGTTGTGGTCTTTGTTAATCTTTGGTTATCATTAACGACACATACACGAGGGAGTTAGCCTGGTGATGAACACTTTACTAGCGAACTTAGAATCAACAACAACAAAAAAAACCCGGGTCATACCAACTACACAAACTGCCTGGGGGTGTTCCGGTAGGAACCATTCACTGCATATACTACAGTATTGTCGGCTATAATATCATTGTTTTTTTTTTTACTATGTGTAAACTGACATGTACTCATTTGAAGGGAACGATGCCTTGTCAAGCTTTTTTTAAGTCATGTAACTTAGTATCACACAAGCAAGATTTAGCCTACGTTTTCACGTGATCGTAAATGAATTGATTTTAAACAACAGTCCAACAAACAAGATTTTAGTATTAAGTGAATTACACTTTAGGCATCATTTTGTCTGTTTTTGCTGTTTAGCCAAAACAACAACAAAAACGTACTATATTTTAACTGTCTTGTCTGTTCTCCTTTTCCACAGGTGTGAGCTGTGCATGTTAAGAAGACCCCTATCCATCTTGACGACCGATGAATTGTAAATCTAATCTAATTTAATTATTCTATTTATCTAACTACTAACGTTTACCTTGGTCCAGTACTGACCCACTGAGAACATTTTAAACGGATTTTTATCCATCTGTGAATTTTGTCTATCTGCAAGAATTGTTGTGTGAAAATAAACGTTACTGTACAGTTTAAGGTTTAATTGCATAAAAGCTTGGATAGAAAACTTCTTATTTCAAAAGTTAGAACATAAGTCTGCATATAAATAATTATTGATACCGTAATGCAAGTTTTTCATGGCACATGTGCATGATGAGGTTGTTTTGCGTTTAGTTTTTTTTTTTAAAGGACACTGGATAACTTGTCATTTTGTTATACTCATCTGGATTGGTGGTTTACTCGTCAAAGCTTTTATAGTTTATAAGTTTATATGTGTCTCCCAGCCCTGCAAATCTGGTCCCTTAGATAGAAAGCAGCCAAAAACCCTTTAAAATCAGCAACTGTGACCAGTTAGACAGTCTATCTCAAACCAATAGACAATCTTAGACTAGTTTAAGCTGTTTTACCCCAGCAGGGAATGGGTGGATGAGTTGTTATGAACTATCTTTCTAATAGATTGATCAGATAGCACCCCTTTAATCTTTTCTATTTTACCTGTTCATGATAATTTTTGCATGTATTTATGCATAATTGTTCATGATTGTCATGCATGATTTTTATTGTATTATATTACATTTTTATTATTAATGTATTTAATTGTATTAATGTATTTAAATGTATATTATGTAAATGTACTAATGTGTTTGAAAATACACAATAAACCTTGTGCAGTTAAAGCTTCAATTGTTCTTTTTTCTATTTCCCATTAACAGTTAAAATAATATTTCTACGGATTTTCTACAGGTTACACAGTAGCACTATAAAATAAATACAATAACATTTCATACTATACAGTATTATTAAAAATTAACAGTGTAATTCTGTACTTTAATATGGTAAGAAATTACAGTAAAATAATGTTATTTAATTTGCAGTATGCTTAACAGTACTGTAGTTAGTGTTACGGTAATTTTACTGTTAAATGAAATACAGCAAGTACTGGATAATTGTTGCCAGTAAGTTACTGTTAATTTGACAAGAAATTTTTTACAGTGTAATTGAATTTTCTGTAAAAATAGCCTATATTTACTTTTGACAATTCAATCAGAACAACAAAAATGGTGGCTGATTTTCTAGGCCCGTTCACACCAAGGACAATAACTAACGTTTTAATAATCGTTTTCTAAACTATATGAGAATTGAGAGCTGTTGGGTTCTGATAGTATAAAACTGCATTCATTTTCTCCATAGGGAAATTGGTTTTGAACTATAACTTATAAGAGAGACCTCCTGTGAGCTATACGAGGTTGTTAATCGATGCTATCAGCTAAAGCCGTTAGCCTGCATTATTTTAACTTTCTTTTAATACTACAACCCTGTACTATGGAAGCTTGTTTCCGCCATAGAATGAAAAATATAAAAGGTAATTGCGACTTCTTATCACACAATTCTGACTTTTTTCTCACATTTGCGAGATGTAAAGTCAGAATTGCGAGATATAAACTAAGTCGCAATTGCGTGTTATAAAGTCCGAATTGCGAGTAATAATGTCCGAATTGCGAGATATAAAGTCGCAATTGCGTGTTATAAAGTCAGAAATGCATGATATAAAGTCAGAGATGAGAGTGAGATTTAAACTATTCTATTTTTCCCCCTTAGAATTGGCCTGATAACTTGCAATTGCGAATTTATTTCTCACAATTCTGAGAAATGATGTCACGATTTCGACATATACACTCGCAATTATGTGTTATAAAGTCAGAATTGGGAGATGTAAACTCGCAATTGTGAGATAAAAAGTCGCACTTCTGTCTTTTTTTCTCAGACTTGCGACTTTATATCACGTAGTCCTGACTATATCTGTTACGGAGCAGGCTCCCTCTGCCGGTTGAGAGGAGGCGGAGCGGGAGCCTGCTCCGTAACAATATCACACAATTCTGAATTTATATCTTGCAATTCTGAATTTATATCTCGCAATTCTGAATTTAGATCACACAATTCTGAATTTATATCACCCAATTCTGAATTTATATCACCCAATTCTGAATTTATATCACCCAATTCTGAATTTATATCTCACAATTCTGAATTTATATCTCACAATTCTGAATTTATATCACCCAATTCTGAATTTATATCTCACAATTCTGAATTTATATCTCGCAATTCTGAATTTATATCACCCAATTCTGAATTTATATCTCGCAATTCTGAATTTATATCTCGCAATTCTGAATTTATATCTTGCAATTCTGAATTTATATCTCGCAATTCTGAATTTATATCTCGCAATTCTGAATTTATATCACCCAATTCTGAATTTATATCTCACAATTCTGAATTTATATCTTGCAATTCTGAATTTATATCTCGCAATTCTGACTTTATATCTCGCAATTCTGAATTTAGATCACCCAATTCTGAATTTTATCACCCAATTCTGAATTTATATCTTGCAATTCTGAATTTATATCTCGCAATTCTGAATTTATATCACCCAATTCTGAATTTATATCACCCAATTCTGAATTTATATCTCACAATTCTGAATTTATATCTTGCAATTCTGAATTTATATCTTGCAATTCTGAATTCATATCTCACAATTCTGAATTTATATCTTGCAATTCTGAATTTATATCTCGCAATTCTGACTTTATATCTCGCAATTCTGAATTCATATCTCGCAATTCTGAATTTATATCTCGCAATTCTGAATTCATATCTCGCAATTCTGAATTTATATCACCCAATTCTGAATTTATATCACCCAATTCTGAATTTATATCACCCAATTCTGAATTTATATCTCACAATTCTGACTTTATATCTCGCAATTCTGACTTTATATCACGCGATTCTGAATTTATATCACCCAATTCTGAATTTATATCTCACAATTCTGACTTTATATCTCGCAATTCTGACTTTATATCACGCGATTCTGAATTTATATCTCACAATTCTGAATTTATATCTCGCAATTCTGACTTTATATCTCGCAATTCTGAATTCATATCTCGCAATTCTGAATTTATATCACCCAATTCTGAATTTATATCACCCAATTCTGAATTTATATCTCACAATTCTGACTTTATATCTCGCAATTCTGACTTTATATCACGCGATTCTGACTTTATATCTCACAATTCTGAATTTATATCTCGCAATTCTGACTTTATATCTCGCAATTCTGAATTTATATCACCCAATTCTGAATTTATATCACCCAATTCTGACTTTATATCTCGCAATTCTGAATTCATATCTCGCAATTCTGAATTTATATCACCCAATTCTGAATTTATATCTCACAATTCTGAATTTATATCTCGCAATTCTGACTTTATATCTCGCAATTCTGACTTTATATCTCGCAATTCTGAATTTATATCTCGCAATTCTGACTTTACATCTCGCAATTCTGACTTTATATCTTGAAATTCTGCTTAATATCTCGCAATTCTGACTTTATAACAATTGTGAGATAAAAAGTCGCAATTCTTTTTTTTATTTTTTTTTATTCAGTGGCGGAAACAAGCTTCCATACTGTACTGCTGGTTCTGTATCTCCTCTACTTTAGTGAGTGACGCCAAGATCAACACTTCAATGCGAACACAGAGGAACAACATTATGCCAGCCAATCAGAATACACCCAAACTGGAAGTAAATTGACGTGTGGACACTAATATAGATTTTATATTAAAGTCATCGTTCTTGCTGTGAACAGGTCTTATATTCCCAATTCATCCATCACAGTGAAAATGGAAGGTCATATCAACCACATTGCATTATGGGATATAGTAGTCTGTGCAGATGTATACTACACATTCTGGGAAATGTATTCACAGCATACAAAATAAAAAGTACTGCAGCAATAGTAATGTAGTATGCTATTCCGAACCCATCTTTGAGCAAATGATGTGACATCAAGAACTTCTTTGAACCTTTATAACGGTTCTCGTTGAGAAGAGGTTCTGCAACGAACCATTAAAAAACCTTTATTTTTAAGAGCACATTGTCATTTGAGAACACACCACCATTGAGAACATGGTTTTGAGGCTAAACGTTTATATAACATGAAGCATTTGATGCACATATACTGTACATTCTCTGACTGCTCACACACACTATGAGAGCAATGCTCTGTCAGTCAATGATTTATTCAGACAAAGCATAAACGGGAAGGTGACTGGTTAACCACACGGTCCTTCACAGAGGAGATGAGACGGACTCGACACACACGAGCCGCCTCACGGATTGTACCATGCCATTTGACTCCCGCAATAACCGGAGCACAACAGAAAGGCCTATCTATTGGGGAGTTATTTCATTTTTATTTTATTTTTTGTTAATATAATAGAAAAATATCTATTCACTATTTTTTTCTTCTGTGAGGAACTGAATTGATTCCATGTCCTCTCAAAAGTTCTTTGAGACAAAATTAAGGCGTTAAGTTATTGTCATGAAGAAACTGGAGAACGGTTTGGCAAATGTCCCTCTATAAAGCACCCTAAAAATCAAGCTTATATTTCTGTTTCCTTTTGTTTTTCTGGAAACATCATAGAGACAAATTATGAATCATCTTTCCGTAAGGGAAAAAATATAGCGGTTTAGTGTTTTCCCTCCGTAGAATATCTCAAATCAAATAGGCAGCAAAAATCATTTTATTAATGGATATTTTTATCTTGAATTCCAGTAAAATATCAAAACAGTCCTAAAACGAAAAAATGACATGAGAAGCAAAATTGCATAAAGGCCCGGGTATACTTCATTTTGCGTGTTTCGCTCCTTCTTCAGAGTATACTCCTTTGGCCACGAGCGCGGAAAGATCTAGTGGACTTTGTTTTCAAGCGCTCAAGTCACTGAAACGTGTGTGTTGTACGTGCAAACAGGAACGGCCCAAGTATAGAGGGCATGTGCGTGACGTCACCGTCGGCCGAGTGCCTGCAGTTCCTCACAGTGAGTGGCAAAAAGACTGAGCGGCTGTATTTGTTTTCAGCGTGAATGCCGCGAAAAACAAACACAACACATATAAAATGGGAAAGAGCTTTGCAATTGACTGTACAACTAGATTTGACAACAAATCGGAGGTATATTTTTACAGACTGCTATAGAAAGAGGTGCAATTCACAGAAACAACGAAAGCTGGATTTGCAGTTATCATTTTGTGTCAATATGCTGAATTTAGGTGTAAAACCATACCCATATATTTTGTATTGTTATATATATTAACAACTCATCAATTACATATTTATCATTGCATATTATTGGATGTTTTTTAATAAACACTGACCAAAAAAAAACCTATAAAGTTTTTGGCCTGGACGATATGATGATATATATAGTCTAGCCTATATATAACACTGCTATAAGTGATCACCCGGATTTAGACCTACCTATATTGTATTTATATAAAGCGTTCACAGGCAAATTTGCTTTATGTTTAGGTCTATATAGCTTTTATTTCCCCGGTGTCGAAATCAGGCAAACATAAATGTCAGGCAACACGATTCCTGGCTGCATGTCAACATCCATGGATCACTGGATCTTTAGTAAGTATTATAATGAGTAAGTACTATAATATAGTAAGTACTATAATGAGTCCAAAATTTAGTTTAAATTGATAAAATTGTTCGTTTTAGTCGCATTTTCGCAGTTATTAAATCCAGTCACGCAGCAGATCTTTCGCCACTCAGTCAGGCTGAGGGGGGTTGTTCCGGCGGGAAAGTGACGTCAATGCATTCCCCTCTATACTTTGGGCTAATTTCGTATTGACCATTGCTCCATTACCTTTCTTATCCCATTGGCAACGTTTTTTAATCTTGTTTTAAGAATAAATAAATAAAAAAAAAAAACCTGAGGTTTATTTTTAAAATCAATAGAAAATCATAACAAATAGATTAAAAAAATTAAAATTCAGATTTATTCTCCAAAAAAAGCCTTATTTTTCACAATTTTGCTTCTCAAGTAAATCAAGCCATTTTTTATGAGGATATTAAGATTGTTTTCCAAGACAAACATTTTTATTAAACGAATGATTTTTTTTGCCATTTAAGTGGCGTGGGCTCGCTACAATAAAAAAAAAAAATGATATGTTGGCTTTAATGAACTTTATGTTAACAGGTTCCACATAACAGGGTTACGTTAAACAAACATAATTTGTTAATTGAAGTCATTTTAAGCGACCCAATAAAGCTTTGAGCAGAGTGTTTAAATGAACACTAAAGCAATGTTAAGTAGATTAATGCACAATGATCACCATAATGGTGACTTGCAAATTCCGGTTTTGTCCTTCAGTGATTCTGCTTGTTACCATCAGGTGTCTTCAATAATGATCAATCATCCCTCAATTATTCACTTAATTATCTCATTAACTTAAACACTGCTTCAGTATTCATCGCTTAAAAGTACTTAATTCCATAATGTTGAAGTCACATGAACAAATGATGTTCATTTAACGTAACCCAGTTATGTGGAACCTGTTGACATAAAAAAGTGAATTATAGCCAACATATCATTTTTTGGAGCGTAGAAACTCATCACGGCTGTGCTTTTTTTTTTGTTGCCCCCGGAACGATAAGTTCTCTCTATTTGTTTTTTGTCTCCCTTTGGCTGGTGATTCAATTGACGGCGAAAAATAAATAATCTTTGGATATCAAATATGCATCAACTCAAAAGCCACCCTCGCAACTCTATAAGCAAAATGTCCGTTATCCGAAGCACAGCTGTGGCTGTCGAAGGTGATTACAATAAGTCGATTTGAAACATATACATATGAGTATACAGTATTTACATATACTCTGGATGCAGCTTATGTAAATTTGGCTTAAATATAATAACAACAATACTATGCTGTGATACAACGTTCTCATTCCTTTCCAACACGCAACACGCAGGCATCGACACACGCTCTCCAACAGACGCACTACAAACGGACGCTTCCAACTACAGGTTTAGTGTCTCGAGCTAATCTCATTGTTATTGTTCTGAATGGGTTAAAGGGCTTGGGATACAAATGCCAGTTTATGTCAGGACCTGTTCAGGAAGAGTAAACGGCTAATTCCTCCCTTTGCTGGCCACGGACGCAAAAACCGAAACAAGCTATTCAAGTTCTTGAAAAGTCAAATCAGTGTAAAAAATATAAAGTACCTGCGTAAGAAATGCATGAAATCGAAGGCTCCGGGAGCCACCTGACAGAGATGCTATTTCTTTCACAAGGAACTGAGAGAAACATCCACAACGGAAGGGAAAGAAAAGAACATATATATATATATATATATATATTCATATTTATAAAATCAAACCAAAAGAGAAGAGAATGTCATTCAAGCCAGTTAAAATGCACCAATTGTTTTCTGTGAACCGCGTCGGGTTTGTCCGCTCCTGCCCTCCTCAGTGCTAGCGTTCCGAGGGGCGTGTGTTTAGGGATCGTTCGGGACGGGGGCGTTCATCCGACGGCCTTGTGCTTTCCTCCGCAGCAGCTGCAGGCCACGCCGCAGCGGTGGCACATGTGGAGCGGCGGGTAGCAGCACAAACAGGGCGCCAGCATCGACAAACCCAGCAGGGCCGTCCAGCGGAGGCAGAAACGTTCCTCGCTGGTGTCGCACGAGCACGGGTCCGAGTAGTCGCCCTCCGGGTCGGACATGCAGTGGTAGAGCATGCTGTCGGCGCACCACATGAAGCTCACCCGGTGGATGCAGGTCCGAATGGGGTCGGGCGCGTCGTGGCACTGTCCGCGCCGGTTCTTCTCGTGGTTGAACATGTCCCGGCAGTAGACGCAGCGCGACCGCTCTCCGTCCTCTTTCCTCCGCTTGCCCTTGAGCTTGAACACCCGAGGCTGGGTGGCCACCACTTCGCCGTCGCAGTGGCTCTTGAGGTCGCACTGGCTGAAGTCGGAGCTGGGCACGTAGGGGTAGTTGTAGTCGTGCTTTAAGGGTTCGCTCTTAGCGATCTGCACGTACGAGTCCGAGTCCTCGGGCTGGGTGAACTTGTCCGGCACGGAGGCGTATCGGTAGTCCTCGTAGCCTGTGATCAGCCAGCGCTCCCGGGGGTTGATCCGGACGATCTCCTCATCCTCGAAGGGGAAGGGGTTCCTGGAGAACTTCTAAAAGGCAAGGAGAATACAAGCGCATAAAAGAGGTGACTGTGTACGTATGATCATTCGTTAAAATTGCATCGCTTCAAAGGGTTAGTTAGTTTCAATAGTTTCAATAGTTTCAATTTTTATATTTTTAGGTCAAACCGTTCTTGTCAGTCATATAATGGAGGTCTATGGTCACCACCTCAAAAACATGATTTAATGACTCGTAAATGTAAGTACACATTGATGGCCAAGACACGAAACGAGCGGTTTGAGTGAGAAAAAGTACAGTATTTATAGCGTTTTTACATCCACAAAGCGCCCGCGCCCTCAGATCAGTTGGACGTGGCTGTGGTTACAAGAGGTGAAAACGATATAAATACTGTTCGTTTTTCTCACACAAACCGCTTGTTTCGTGTCTCCGGCCATCAATGTGTACTTAAATTTACGAGTCATTAAATCATGTATAATTTGGACTTCTCTGTGCATGCTCTTTGAGGTGGTGACCATAGACCTGCATTATATGACTGACAGACAAGAACGGTTTGACCTAAAAAAATCAAAATTGAAAATACTGCGGAAACAAAGACACCTACATCTTGGATGCCCTTGAAAAATTAATTTCAAAGTAAACTATCCCTTTAATTTAGTGAAGTGACGTGAAGGTCACATGATGTTTCATAGTTATGTTTCATTCAATAAATATAAATTGAGACATTGATGAGTTGTGAATTCAAGTCATCTTTTTGAAAAAAAAAAAAAGATCACACATTTTATGATTACACTATAAAATTACAATATATACATGCACTCTATCTAGTGTAAGTGTTTATGTGTTTGATGGAAGTCTTTTATGCTCAACAAGGCTGTATTTATTTAATCAAAAATAAAGTAAAAACAGTAAGATTGTGACATTTTATTTTTTAATTTCAATGTATTGTAAAATGTAATGTATTACAGTGATCACAGCTGAATTTTCCACTACTCCTGTCTTTAGTGTCACATGATCCTTCAGAAATCATTCTAATATGCTGATTTGCTGCTCAAGAAACATTTCTGATTATTTGTGATGCTTAACATTTTGGTGGAAACCCTTATATTTTGTTCAGGATTCTTTGATGATTAGAAAGTTAAAAAGAACATCATTTATTTGAAATAGAAATCTTTTGTATTTTTGTAGCAATATAAATCTATTTACTCTCACTTTTGATGGTTAATAGACTCGAAACGTGTATTCTATTAGTGATGTATTATTAATATTCATTCTTTCATGCCAATATGTACTAGGCTCCAGTTTGTAGATGTGATTGGACGTGCCGCACCTGATCCAGGCTGTAGCGCTCGGGCGGTCGGTACTGCAGGATGCAGCGATGCGGGTGAGGCTCGTAGAAGGTGGAGGTGGACACTAGATGTGTAGCGTGCTCCTTCTTCTGAGATGAGTTTGAGGAGCTGTCGGTGGCAGTCTGAAGAACAAAAGAAAAACGACAAGCTTAGTCTCGAACGACCTAGAGAGACATGTGCAAATGAAAAACCATCATCTCCTGAGAAACAAGAGCTGAACACAGTGCACGTACTGTCCAGGAAACTGCGGTCAGTCTTGTCAAAAAGAAAACAATCCTGATCATAGACAGGTATTTTGCAGAGTAAATGCAGTTTTCCATGACATCATGGGCAAGTGGCATTGATTCACAGCTAAACATTAATACACCACACACACCATCACATGTTGCACATGAACACACACATGCACACGTCAGTGCAGTCAATCCGACGTGACGTGGCTCAACTTCAGTGTGCAATTAAACCAAAAAATCAGGCCTCAGGCCGCAGGATCTGTAAAAACCTCTGAAGTCTCCCTGTTATTAGAGGAACTCAAAATTATTCCAGCATGCTGGGATATAGGCCATCACACACAAAACCATCCGCTCTGGCCTACAGAACACCTCAGTGCTTGTTCTATGTACCAAAATCAAGCTATTCTCTTTTTGCTGAGGTACACCACTGTATCTAATGTACTACGTATTTTACATGTAATGAATGATAACATTTTACCAAATGAAACGGAAGCTATGAACATCTAGCTTTGCAAAACGAGTGGTCGAGCAGAAGGAAACGGAGTGTAGATTTGCTCTATCATTGGAGAGAGCAGAAGCTCTGAAACGGCCTGTCAGTTCGAGGTCAATAGAAACGGACACACGTCTACTTCAAACGTATGAACAGAAACGCAGGACTGGACACGGTCTGGACGAGCTCCAGTGAAAAGTTTCCAGCCTGGTCGTTAAACACAAAACATTAGAATGGTGCAGACAGACAGCTGCCCGCGGAGGCTGAACAGGCAGACAGACAGAGACAGACAGGCAGTCAGGCAGGCAGGCTGACAGACGGACAGACATATGGACAGACAGACAGACAGACAGACAGACAGACAGGCAAGCAAAGAGACAGACAGGAAGGCAGGCAGACCGACAGAGAGGCAGGCAGACAGACAGACAAGCAGACAGACGGACAGACATACGGACAGAAAGGCAGACAGACAGGCAGAAAGACAGGCAGACAGGCAGGCAGGCAGGCAGACAGACAGGCAGGCAGGCAGGCAGACAGACAGGCAAGCAAAGAGACAGACAGGCAGGCAGGCAGGCCGACAGAGAGGCAGGCAGACAGACAGACAAGCAGACAGACGGACAGACATACGGACAGAAAGGCAGACAGACAGGCAGAAAGACAGGCAGACAGGCAGGCAGGCAGGCAGACAGACAGGCAGGCAGGCAGGCAGACAGACAGGCAAGCAAAGAGACAGACAGGCAGGCAGGCAGGCAGACAGACAGAGAGGCAGGCAGACAGACAGAGAGGCAGGCAGACAGACAGACAAGCAGACAGACGGACAGACATACGGACAGAAAGGCAGACAGACAGGCAGAAAGACAGGCAGACAGACAGACAGACATACGGACAGAGAGGCAGGCAGACAAACAGACAGACAGACAGACAGGCAGGCAGACATACGGACAGACATACGGACAGAAAGGCAGACAGACATACGGACAGAAAGGCAGACAGACAGGCAGAAAGACAGGCAGACATACGGACAGACAGACAGGCAGACAGACAGACAGGCAGACATACAGACAGGCAGGCAGGCAGACAGACAGGCAAGCAAAGAGACAGACAGGCAGGCAGGCAGACAGACAGACAGACAAGCAGACAGACGGACAGACATACGGACAGAAAGGCAGACAGACAGGCAGGAAGACAGGCAGACAGACAGACAGACATACGGACAGAGAGGCAGGCAGACAAACAGACACACAGACAGACAGACAGGCAGGCAGACATACGGACAGAGAGGCAGGCAGACAGACAGATATACAGACAGACAGGCAGACAGACAGACAGGCAGACAGACAGAGAGGCAGGCAGACAGACAGATATACAGATAGACAGGCAGACATACAGACAGACAGGCAGACAGATGGATATACAGACAGGCAGACAGACAGATGGACAGACATACGGACAGAGAGGCAGGCAGACAGACAGACAGACAAACTGGCAGACAGACAGACGGACAGACATACGGACAGAGAGGAAGGCAGACAGACAGATATACAGACAGACAGGCAGACAGACAGACAGACAGGCAGACATACGGACAGAGAGGCAGGCAGACAGACAGGCAGGCAGATATACAGATAGACAGGCAGACAGACAGACATACAGACAGACAGGCAGACAGATGGATATACAGACAGGCAGACAGACAGATGGACAGACATACGGACAGAGAGGCAGGCAGACAGACAGACAGACAGACAAACTGGCAGACAGACAGACGGACAGACATACGGACAGAGAGGCAGGCAGACAGACAGACAGGCAGACAGACAGACAGGCAGGCAGGCGGACAGACAGGCAGACAGACAAACAGGGCGGATGGGAAGTGATTAGTGGCTGCGAGTCTGGACGTGATCCTTCCTTTGGCTGAACAGGATGCCTTCAACAACCACCTGCCAGGTGGAGTGCGAGTACACACACACACACACGCACACACACGCACTGAGGTTTAAAAAGATATATGTGGTTAGAAGAACTATATATCATGGATGTATGCAGACTCTAATAAAGTGCCCTCCAGAATAAGAAAACCTACTCCATTGGAAATTATACATAGCCTGCAAATTCTCAATATGAGATCGGTTAAAAAAAATTATAATTATGAAAAAAACAAATCCTGTGTGTAATTTTGAATTATTTTTATTTCATAAATAAATATGCCAAATAAAATTGCGAATATCCGCTGTGGCAACCTATAATGGGAGTAGCTGAAAGCAAACCTATATATTCTTTAATATAAAATATGGCAAATAATAATGAGAATGATATGCAAATAAGCAAACAAGTATGCAAGCCCTAACAGAAGCAGCTGAAAGCGAGAGAGGTTTTATTTTATTTTGCATTCGTCCATTTTCCAAACCTCTATGTAGAGGTGGAGAGATGCCGGAGGCTATCCCAACATCCTGGACAGATGGGAAGTCCATCAATGTGCTTTCATTTGAATGTCTTTTTAATGGTCTATGTTTAGGTTGTTGTTAAAAAATAATAAACAATAATAAAAAAAAACATGTTATCTCCTAGTTTTGGGCTGTAACGTAACTAAACTCTACAGGTCATCAAAAAAAAAAAAAGGAATGCACTTTTCAATACGTCTCACCTAAACTCTCTTGATTTTTAGGAAATATGCCAACGCAGGAAAGAAAACTGTTCATCGAGTCATTCATGGGGTCTGTAGGGTCACTGGGATCAGATAATGCTGAGTTTTTCAATGTTTGAGACTGAACCCCAGCTGAGCGAGAGGAACAAGGAGTCATCGGTGGCTGGCCGTGCCCTTGCACCCTGGTCAAAACTCTCTCTCGGTCTCAGTCCAGCCAGGCCGGGCCTTGGTTTCCCCTTCGTTTTCATACAAAGACCTCAGAACTGCTGGCCAAAAATAATACAGGCGTCCCTCAAATCACTGCCAAGAGAGCCTGAGCCGACGTGATTTAAAAATACGTTTAGGAGGATAGCTGGGGCCGGACTGCTGGAGATAATTAAAAACACAGACCCTTTCAGATGTTTACACTGCCGTTCTAAAAAACACAGCTCCAAAGCACTCAGCAGTATCAGGCTGAGTCTGGCCGACATAGATATAAAAACTATTGAGTTGCCTTGCTGTCTACTGTCTTTTAAAGCCCTGTTCGCACCGCCAGCGACATGATCACATTCATTTCAATGGAGCGCTGGCGACACGAGCGACAGAGACCGTCGGCAACAGAATGTGGGTGTGTCAAGTGAGGCGACAAAAGTCCAGAAATCAGTGTTGTAGTACTCGAGACTCGGACTCGTCTCGGACTCGGTCTCGAGACCATATTTTAATGGTCTTGGTCTTGTCATGGACTCGTGTCCATTTGGACTCGGAATTGACTCGTACTCGAACCTTTTTTTATTTTTAGGACTCGGAATTATTCCTGAGTCCACTCGAGTTCAATTAAAAAATATTTTTCATGATTATGAATGTATGTGAATAAAATATTTCTTTAAATTGATTGACACGCCCAGTGATTGGTGATTTTCTAGTGCGCAACTGCGCATGACAAATTGTAATAAAATTACTTTTAACACCACCTACTATGTGGCCTTTTTACCCTAAACTGATCATATTTTTTAAACTCTAAGTAAATTCAGTGTAAAAAAAAAAAAAAAAAAAAAAAGGATTTCTCTAAGTAAATAAAAGTAAATTAGGTAATCAACCCTCACTGGTCTCGGTCTCGACTCGGACTCGACCGTCTCTGGTCTCGGACTCGACTCTCTATGGACTCGGTCTTGACTCGGACTCGACTCTATCTGGTCTCGGTGTCGACTCGGACTCGAGTGAGGTGGTCTCGACTACAACACTGCCAGAAATGCTAACTTTATGCGAATGAGAAGCGGATTTCGCTCACGTCACCGTCTCGACTGCAGGCAAGACAGAGCTTCGGAGTGATTTGATTCACTTTTATGTTATACTGTAGTGTAACCACATGACATAAAATGATGCATGGAAAACAAACTGTCGACAATCAAAATGTATGTTTGATTCATACATTGATCGTTTGTTGAAATTTTATGATGCAAGTTTAGCACTGCTGCGGTTCAATTTACAGTTTCCCCTGCATTATGTTGATTATAAGGGGCAAGAAACTGTAAAATTTGTCAAATTTGAATGACGTTTTAGTAACGGTTGACAGTGTATGAATGAGTTTAATTTGTTGATTGAACGATCGTTAATCTAGTTAATGACTTAATGCACTGAGCACTTCTGTGGTTAAAGGTGCAAAACGCAAGTCTCTGAGTTTTTGCAGAACTACGCCCCCTCTGGCGTCAAGCGAAACTGCAACCAGGTGTGCGCGCTCATGGATCACACACACGCATGTTTGCACGAGCTGTTCATAACCAAAGGAGCATCAGCCGCACACATCTTTTGTTACAGTCATAATGAAGTAATAAAGTAATAAATCTGCAAGCCATTTAAATTATACGAACGGAAAGGCATTTGAGTAGGATAAATTACACACTTATGTGTGTGTGAGGGGGAAACAGGGGTAGTAGAAAACATTTTTTATTTCCATCTATCTCCATGTTGAACTGTTTTACGTGCTTACTGTATCCACTTATGATTGTATCATTATGAAAACACGATCATGAACAATATACAGTAAGTTATTAGTTTGTATAGGACCCGTTTGAGCCCTAGAGCAAACCGGAGATCTCTCCATGTGTTGAAAGCTTCCCGATGTTGACTCTCGTCTTATTCCGAAGCCTGGCACTAGACAAAAGTTTGATTTTCTTTGTCTTACGTGGAGTTTGCGTTGGGGTTTGGAATGAACTACAAGCCGGTCTCTTTGGGGCTGTTTACACCTGGCCACTTCATGCGTTTTCTCAGATCGGGTAGCCATGTGGCCACAAATATCGAGCTACACATGGATGGTGTGTACGAACACATGGCGGCATTTAGATGAATATGGAGCACCAAAGAAGGTGGAGCATCAAAGCCACACCAGCTTGTCACCATGGACCATTGGACCAATAGTAATTCAAAGGCGTTTACCTGTTAAAACGATCATTTTAGACGAACTTTTCTTGCTTTGGCAAGCTGTTTTGAACTCCTGAAACAAACTCCAGACAAACTTCGTTTTGGTTGGTTTTTAAGATTATACCAGTTTACTGTTTATCGTTACACCACTTTGTTCTTCGATTTCACGATTTAGTTATTTTTTTCAATAGTTTGATGTCAGCATGTTGCGAATATAATATTCCGACAAAAATATTACGGAAGACATTTTGTTTGCTTCGTCTGTCATCTCGGACGTTCCCTTGACTTAACATTTTACCTTAGTAGGCAACATAATCATGCAGCCTAATTTTTGGAACAGTTTTCATGACAAAAATGCATCTAAAATGTTGCCTACAAAGGAAGCTCACTAGTTTTTTGAACAGAAACAAAAGAACAAAACAGAACAAAAAATGGCGCACTAAACTAAATCGCTAACCCCCACCACGAAATCAACCCTCTTATCGAAAAGCTCTAAAGTGTGTGGCGTAGCTCAGATAACAAGAGAGTTCAAAGGCACATGTGGCCCAACTCTGATTCAAAGGCATACCTTCCCAGCAGCAGAGCCAATGCCGGCCCATTAATGACGCGCAATCAGTGGCGCAGTGGGGGAGGACGGAAAGATAATAAGGGGGGAGCAAAACTGAAGTCTTTTGGGTAATTCCACAAATGGGCCCTCCTTCATTAAGTCTGAGGCTGGCCACCCTGTGGCACGAAACCACACCAGACCAATCCAAACTGTCTGAGCAATAAACTGGCTATAACCGGACATAGCTTAATGTGGCCCCATAGGACCTACTGAGAGAGAACCAGCATAAAGAGCACAAGAAAGTAGAAGCGGGGTCAAAACCAGGCCCATACATGGACCACAACTGAGTACAGGGGTCAGAAACAACAATGTAATGTAATTTAAAAACATATGGGAAGGACTAACTAAGTAATACATAAGCAAACTCAAAAGTGGAATTTGTAAGCAGACAGTATTGACAAAAAGAAAAAAATGATCTGATGCTAACATTTTGTGGCAGGTTACCTGGATGTTGCAAGATGGTTACTAATGTTTTTTGTGTTTTTAGCATGTTGCTATCCGGGTACTAGGGTTTTCTGGGTTGTTGCGAGCCTACTCCCAAGCGTCTAAGACAGTGGGGCCCAATCCCGTTCCTGTTCCATCTACATACATACTTGCAGAGTTCAGATCTAACCCTGATTAGGGTTGGGTATCAAGAATCGAGTATCGATTGGAACCGACACTAACTTTTCGTTTTTTCCGGAATCGTTCAAAAGTTAAAATTTCGATTCCTAGTTTCGATATTCACAGTCCGCCGAGCGGAAGAAGAAACCGCTGAACAACACCAACGAAGAAGCGTCTACCGGAAGTGTTAGCATAACCACGCGAGTCGAACATGAGTACCTTACGTCGGCGATCCAAAGTGTGGCTTCACTTTTCTAAAAATAACGAAATCTTGGCAAAATGCTAAATTTGTGACAAAAGGAGTATTTTTACAGAAGGAGTATTTCCTTCAGAAAGACCGTTGGTGAGCAAGGTTAGCTAAACTTTTTTGACCCTGCCTCTTAAAAGAATCGGAATCGAGAATCGTTAGGAACCGGAATCGAAACAAGGAATCGCAATCGGAATCAGAATCGTTCAAATTCAAACGATACCCAACCCTAACCCTGATCCAACAAACGTCTGTAATTATCAAGCGCAACTTAAGATCTTAATTAGCTGTTTTTTTTTTTTGAGCAGGGTAGGAGCTGAACTTTGCAGGAAGGTAGGTCCTGCAGGAACAGGAGTGTCTGTTATTCTGGTCTTTAAGGCCCTGTTTACACGAAAACGCTCGTGGGTGAAAACGTAAAAATATTTTATCGGATGAGCCTCTCGTTTACACGGCGACGGCATTTTTGGGGCTTAAAAACGCAAAAAAGTTGCAAACGACTTTTCTCCAGCGCTGTGACGTATTTCCAAGTGAAACGGAATATTGAACAAAGGGCAGGGTTTTACTCTAGCGCTCCTCCTCTACATCTCTCGCTCATAGCAGACTAACGGTTTGAGGGGAGTGGTTAAGCGTTTCCCAACCCAAGCCGTCAAACCTTCCACCATTCCAGACCGGAAGTAACTTTTCAGATTTTGATTAAAGATTACCATGGTAAAACGAATTTTTTATATATATTTACTTGCACGGATCAATTGTTCACCACAAGACTAGTAATATGCGCTAAACAAAGTAAATATGGTCCATTTGATTTCACGGGGACTTTAAAAACGCTCCACCGTCGCGTTCCCGTGTAAAGGGTAAAAACGCAAAAGTCTGCTTGACAGTAAAGGTTGTAGGCAGGCGCGCGGACTTGGTGTTGTTGTGTGGCAGTGCTCCACATTGCCACCTAGCTGTCTGGAGTGCATACTACATCGAATTTCACACATTTTTGCGTCACCATATGCACGCGGATTTCCCTCCCATAACGCTCGTCTAAACGCAGAATAAAAAGTGATAACGCAACGCTACTTTTGCGTTTTTTCTTCAGATCGTTTCCGTGTAAACATAGCCTAAATCCTGCTCCTGCTGATCGACTGTCCTACACAGTTTATCTCTAACCCTAATCAAACACACCTGAAGCAACCAATTAAGGTCTTCAGGATAACTTGAAAATTAAAGGCGGCAGGTGTGTTTGATTAGAGTTGGAGATGAACTGTGCAAGAAAGTCGATCGGCAGGAGCAGGGTTGGGCACCCCTGGCCTAAATCGTTTGGTCTCTAGATGGCAAGGGTACGTCAAAGGGATTTATTCAGTTCTTGCTTGACTTTTAAGTCCAACATATACATTGGTCTCCTTATGCAAATGCTACAGTGCATTTTATCATCAAAGTACTTCTCCAAGCACGTACACTTTTCTAACCATCTGCCTTTTCAGAAGGTGGCAACACTGGTTTGGGTCGTTGTTTAACAGTCAAAATGGAAACGGATGAGACAGAGCAAAAACAAAAGATTGAGCGTGATGGAAATGAGTACAAAGACATTTTAATCCGTCAACTTCTGGAGAGAAATATCACAACACTGGACAAGGATGACTCGAGGCCATCAAGCTATGAATCGCTTGTTTTTGAGAACGCTATCACATCATGGATTATACTTTGAAAGGCTATCGATTTGACCATATGCATGCTAACCATTTGCATCGAAACTGAAGAGGGCCTGTCTTGGGCTTTAGAGTCAGACTCTTCTAATAGCTGCTTTACAGGTTAGCAGATCTGAGCATAGTTGGATCTGCTGTGCATCAAAAGCGTTCCCGCTGCTCAGGTCAACCGCAAGCAATCAGATTTGATCGCACCGAATGCCCGCCATCGCTAAACGTGTGTGCGGTCAGCGTGTGCTCGTTATGCATGGCCGATGCTATCTGGAAATCGTTTTCTGTTCTGTATAGAACTCCAAACCGCTGACAACAAGGTTTTCAGCTATAATTCCTCAATAAGACAATCCAGGGAGTGAAAAATGTGCTGGAACTAATTGAGTTCCAAGTTAAATTGCCTGTAATCAGCCACCTTGAGTCTTGGAAGGCCATCGGTACCTTTTCCACTGCTGTGCTTAGTGCTGAGAGCCTTTCCGTACACATACTCCACATGCAGATGCCCAATCCTGCTAAGGACCGGAGAGGATAAGAGAATAAAGGTTCTCTACCTCTTGCATAAAGAAGCATTGATTCTTTCCACCTCATTTTTTCCCCCCTCTTCCCAGAAATGTTAGTCTTCCACATCCCACTTCCTCTGAGCATCCTCCAGGGCCCTGGCTGTGAGCGCTCTATACAGCAAAGCCTTATCCTGCCTGACTGCTGCACAGGAAGTTGTTTTTTGTCATTTATATATTTCCTCCCAACACACACACACTACACAGCCCAATTTGTCAGAAACTCTACCATACTCTTTTAAAGTATAAAGTAAAGAGTGTATTCGTGCAATATGTAAATCAAATACACACCCGAAACAAGGAAAAGCTAAAATTAGAAATAATTGGATTGTTCAACTAAAAATTAAAGTAGTGTATGTGACTACACTATTAGTTTATATAGGGTTATTACACTACATCTTGATCATATGAGCAGAACTTATTCACTGACCTTAAGATCATTGTTATAAAAAATATCTCCTTTGCGCTCTACAAAGTCATTCCAGTGTTACTTCTAGTTTTTAGTTAAAATTTCAACACTTTCGTAGTGTTTCTTATCATTTTTATTGGCTTTGTTGTTAAATATGTAGTTTTTATGAAGTTTACCGAGTGCACTTTTGGCACGCACCCATGTTCGATTGACATTAGTGTAGTTTGTTTAAACTAACGCTGGTCTGGGGTATGGTTCATGTGAACTCTGGTACGGTTCGCTTCTTATATGAATGAAATATTATTAAACGGATAGTTCACCCAAACATTTTGTCATTAATTACCCACCCTCATGTCGTTTATAACCTCTAAGACATTTGTTCATCTTCACAACACAAATGAAATGAAGATCTGAGAGTTTCTGCCCCTCCGTTGACCCTATCATAGAACTAATCCATATAAATCGAGCGGTTTAGTCCAAATTTTCTGAAGAGACATAATCGCTTTATATGATGAACAGATTGAATTTATGGATTCATTTTACAATCTCTTTATGAATATTTTGTACTTGTGCAGCTGTCAATCAAAAATAATCATTTCCCTTCATAACTGATATGAACATAGCATTATCATCGAGCGTTGCTTTTGTCATTTGTAGGGTGATGCACTATGACCTTTGGAGCATTTGGGGCTCTCTGCTTTGCCAATCAGTTCAATGTATGTGGTGACCTGGAAAGGCAAGTCATTTTCCATTCAGAGTATTTTAATTCAAAAGTGTTTAAAGGGTAATTTACATTTTAGCATGACGTGTTGCTAGCATGTTTTGGCAGGTTACTAGCATCATGCCAGCTTCAATCTATTGAATTTTTAAATGTAAAATGTTTGACAGGGAGTAAAAGAGTCTTTGCCCATATGAGCATACGGAGATGTCACATTTGACCGCTCCAGACCATAGACTGTAAAAAATATGGACAAAGCGTCTGTGACGTCACCCATAGACTCTCTGAAGAACGGGTTTGAGGCTGTTTATGGGGGATATGGGTGGCGCCATACTGGAAAATCTTGGGAAATACAAAATACAAATTTTTTTCATTTTTGGAACAGTTTTCATGACAAAAATGCATCTAAAATGTTGCCTACAAAGGAAGCTCACTAGTTTTTTGAACAGAAACAAAAGAACAAAACAGAACAAAAAATGGCGCACTAAACTAAATCGCTAACCCCCACCACGAAATCAACCCTCTTATCGAAAAGCTCTAAAGTGTGTGGCGTAGCTCAGATAACAAGAGAGTTCAAAGGCACATGTGGCCCAACTCTGATTCAAAGGCATACCTTCCCAGCAGCAGAGCCAATGCCGGCCCATTAATGACGCGCAATCAGTGGCGCAGTGGGGGAGGACGGAAAGATAATAAGGGGGGAGCAAAACTGAAGTCTTTTGGGTAATTCCACAAATGGGCCCTCCTTCATTAAGTCTGAGGCTGGCCACCCTGTGGCACGAAACCACACCAGACCAATCCAAACTGTCTGAGCAATAAACTGGCTATAACCGGACATAGCTTAATGTGGCCCCATAGGACCTACTGAGAGAGAACCAGCATAAAGAGCACAAGAAAGTAGAAGCGGGGTCAAAACCAGGCCCATACATGGACCACAACTGAGTACAGGGGTCAGAAACAACAATGTAATGTAATTTAAAAACATATGGGAAGGACTAACTAAGTAATACATAAGCAAACTCAAAAGTGGAATTTGTAAGCAGACAGTATTGACAAAAAGAAAAAAATGATCTGATGCTAACATTTTGTGGCAGGTTACCTGGATGTTGCAAGATGGTTACTAATGTTTTTTGTGTTTTTAGCATGTTGCTATCCGGGTACTAGGGTTTTCTGGGTTGTTGCGAGCCTACTCCCAAGCGTCTAAGACAGTGGGGCCCAATCCCGTTCCTGTTCCATCTACATACATACTTGCAGAGTTCAGATCTAACCCTGATTAGGGTTGGGTATCAAGAATCGAGTATCGATTGGAACCGACACTAACTTTTCGTTTTTTCCGGAATCGTTCAAAAGTTAAAATTTCGATTCCTAGTTTCGATATTCACAGTCCGCCGAGCGGAAGAAGAAACCGCTGAACAACACCAACGAAGAAGCGTCTACCGGAAGTGTTAGCATAACCACGCGAGTCGAACATGAGTACCTTACGTCGGCGATCCAAAGTGTGGCTTCACTTTTCTAAAAATAACGAAATCTTGGCAAAATGCTAAATTTGTGACAAAAGGAGTATTTTTACAGAAGGAGTATTTCCTTCAGAAAGACCGTTGGTGAGCAAGGTTAGCTAAACTTTTTTGACCCTGCCTCTTAAAAGAATCGGAATCGAGAATCGTTAGGAACCGGAATCGAAACAAGGAATCGCAATCGGAATCAGAATCGTTCAAATTCAAACGATACCCAACCCTAACCCTGATCCAACAAACGTCTGTAATTATCAAGCGCAACTTAAGATCTTAATTAGCTGTTTTTTTTTTTTGAGCAGGGTAGGAGCTGAACTTTGCAGGAAGGTAGGTCCTGCAGGAACAGGAGTGTCTGTTATTCTGGTCTTTAAGGCCCTGTTTACACGAAAACGCTCGTGGGTGAAAACGTAAAAATATTTTATCGGATGAGCCTCTCGTTTACACGGCGACGGCATTTTTGGGGCTTAAAAACGCAAAAAAGTTGCAAACGACTTTTCTCCAGCGCTGTGACGTATTTCCAAGTGAAACGGAATATTGAACAAAGGGCAGGGTTTTACTCTAGCGCTCCTCCTCTACATCTCTCGCTCATAGCAGACTAACGGTTTGAGGGGAGTGGTTAAGCGTTTCCCAACCCAAGCCGTCAAACCTTCCACCATTCCAGACCGGAAGTAACTTTTCAGATTTTGATTAAAGATTACCATGGTAAAACGAATTTTTTATATATATTTACTTGCACGGATCAATTGTTCACCACAAGACTAGTAATATGCGCTAAACAAAGTAAATATGGTCCATTTGATTTCACGGGGACTTTAAAAACGCTCCACCGTCGCGTTCCCGTGTAAAGGGTAAAAACGCAAAAGTCTGCTTGACAGTAAAGGTTGTAGGCAGGCGCGCGGACTTGGTGTTGTTGTGTGGCAGTGCTCCACATTGCCACCTAGCTGTCTGGAGTGCATACTACATCGAATTTCACACATTTTTGCGTCACCATATGCACGCGGATTTCCCTCCCATAACGCTCGTCTAAACGCAGAATAAAAAGTGATAACGCAACGCTACTTTTGCGTTTTTTCTTCAGATCGTTTCCGTGTAAACATAGCCTAAATCCTGCTCCTGCTGATCGACTGTCCTACACAGTTTATCTCTAACCCTAATCAAACACACCTGAAGCAACCAATTAAGGTCTTCAGGATAACTTGAAAATTAAAGGCGGCAGGTGTGTTTGATTAGAGTTGGAGATGAACTGTGCAAGAAAGTCGATCGGCAGGAGCAGGGTTGGGCACCCCTGGCCTAAATCGTTTGGTCTCTAGATGGCAAGGGTACGTCAAAGGGATTTATTCAGTTCTTGCTTGACTTTTAAGTCCAACATATACATTGGTCTCCTTATGCAAATGCTACAGTGCATTTTATCATCAAAGTACTTCTCCAAGCACGTACACTTTTCTAACCATCTGCCTTTTCAGAAGGTGGCAACACTGGTTTGGGTCGTTGTTTAACAGTCAAAATGGAAACGGATGAGACAGAGCAAAAACAAAAGATTGAGCGTGATGGAAATGAGTACAAAGACATTTTAATCCGTCAACTTCTGGAGAGAAATATCACAACACTGGACAAGGATGACTCGAGGCCATCAAGCTATGAATCGCTTGTTTTTGAGAACGCTATCACATCATGGATTATACTTTGAAAGGCTATCGATTTGACCATATGCATGCTAACCATTTGCATCGAAACTGAAGAGGGCCTGTCTTGGGCTTTAGAGTCAGACTCTTCTAATAGCTGCTTTACAGGTTAGCAGATCTGAGCATAGTTGGATCTGCTGTGCATCAAAAGCGTTCCCGCTGCTCAGGTCAACCGCAAGCAATCAGATTTGATCGCACCGAATGCCCGCCATCGCTAAACGTGTGTGCGGTCAGCGTGTGCTCGTTATGCATGGCCGATGCTATCTGGAAATCGTTTTCTGTTCTGTATAGAACTCCAAACCGCTGACAACAAGGTTTTCAGCTATAATTCCTCAATAAGACAATCCAGGGAGTGAAAAATGTGCTGGAACTAATTGAGTTCCAAGTTAAATTGCCTGTAATCAGCCACCTTGAGTCTTGGAAGGCCATCGGTACCTTTTCCACTGCTGTGCTTAGTGCTGAGAGCCTTTCCGTACACATACTCCACATGCAGATGCCCAATCCTGCTAAGGACCGGAGAGGATAAGAGAATAAAGGTTCTCTACCTCTTGCATAAAGAAGCATTGATTCTTTCCACCTCATTTTTTCCCCCCTCTTCCCAGAAATGTTAGTCTTCCACATCCCACTTCCTCTGAGCATCCTCCAGGGCCCTGGCTGTGAGCGCTCTATACAGCAAAGCCTTATCCTGCCTGACTGCTGCACAGGAAGTTGTTTTTTGTCATTTATATATTTCCTCCCAACACACACACACTACACAGCCCAATTTGTCAGAAACTCTACCATACTCTTTTAAAGTATAAAGTAAAGAGTGTATTCGTGCAATATGTAAATCAAATACACACCCGAAACAAGGAAAAGCTAAAATTAGAAATAATTGGATTGTTCAACTAAAAATTAAAGTAGTGTATGTGACTACACTATTAGTTTATATAGGGTTATTACACTACATCTTGATCATATGAGCAGAACTTATTCACTGACCTTAAGATCATTGTTATAAAAAATATCTCCTTTGCGCTCTACAAAGTCATTCCAGTGTTACTTCTAGTTTTTAGTTAAAATTTCAACACTTTCGTAGTGTTTCTTATCATTTTTATTGGCTTTGTTGTTAAATATGTAGTTTTTATGAAGTTTACCGAGTGCACTTTTGGCACGCACCCATGTTCGATTGACATTAGTGTAGTTTGTTTAAACTAACGCTGGTCTGGGGTATGGTTCATGTGAACTCTGGTACGGTTCGCTTCTTATATGAATGAAATATTATTAAACGGATAGTTCACCCAAACATTTTGTCATTAATTACCCACCCTCATGTCGTTTATAACCTCTAAGACATTTGTTCATCTTCACAACACAAATGAAATGAAGATCTGAGAGTTTCTGCCCCTCCGTTGACCCTATCATAGAACTAATCCATATAAATCGAGCGGTTTAGTCCAAATTTTCTGAAGAGACATAATCGCTTTATATGATGAACAGATTGAATTTATGGATTCATTTTACAATCTCTTTATGAATATTTTGTACTTGTGCAGCTGTCAATCAAAAATAATCATTTCCCTTCATAACTGATATGAACATAGCATTATCATCGAGCGTTGCTTTTGTCATTTGTAGGGTGATGCACTATGACCTTTGGAGCATTTGGGGCTCTCTGCTTTGCCAATCAGTTCAATGTATGTGGTGACCTGGAAAGGCAAGTCATTTTCCATTCAGAGTATTTTAATTCAAAAGTGTTTAAAGGGTAATTTACATTTTAGCATGACGTGTTGCTAGCATGTTTTGGCAGGTTACTAGCATCATGCCAGCTTCAATCTATTGAATTTTTAAATGTAAAATGTTTGACAGGGAGTAAAAGAGTCTTTGCCCATATGAGCATACGGAGATGTCACATTTGACCGCTCCAGACCATAGACTGTAAAAAATATGGACAAAGCGTCTGTGACGTCACCCATAGACTCTCTGAAGAACGGGTTTGAGGCTGTTTATGGGGGATATGGGTGGCGCCATACTGGAAAATCTTGGGAAATACAAAATACAAACGTTTCAGAAAGGATACAGAGGTGGTATGATTTGTTGTGTCAGATCATGGCCGAGATGTCAAACTTCACTTGGTGCAGCCCATTATCAGCTGTCAATCAAAGGTAACCACCCTTATTTGTCATACATTTTAAATCTAAATACGAAAAAATGAAGAAAAAAAATCACCCCCCCCCCCCCACCCCCCACAGTTGTCTGGCACGCAGAACATATTGAAGATTACAATAAAAGTCCATGGGACCAAACTGTAAAAGCATGAATTTATGCTGTGAAAACGGACATTTTAACATGGGGTATATGGACAATTGCTCCCTTTTGGGATCGGCCTCTAGCGGATTTTCGATGTATTGCAGTTTTTCGCACTTCCGGGTAGGCTTCCTTTTACGGTCAGCATGTCATTACTCACAGTAAGTTGTAATGATGAACATTGGGATAAACTTTCACAGGTGAAAATGTGTTATAAAACTCAATATGACAATTTTTACTACTGAGATTTGTCTTAGATAATTATTCAGAAAATTTTAGAAGAAAATACAAATACATCAGTATGTATGTTTTTTTTTGTCTAAAAAAAAAAAAGAGTTTAATTTGGAGCCATTTCCCATGATAATGTAAATAAAAAATAAAAGTTTTCCATCAATTTCTGCTTAATATATCCAATATTCAAAATATACAGTTTTTTTCTGGTGAAATAAAATGAATGCTGTATTATAGACCATTTCACAAGATGTAAACAACACGGGCCCAGAAGCACTTCCTGTTTCAGTTTGTAACTGTTTTCTTTATTTCACATGTAAAGAAAACATCTTAAAGATGTTTGTTTAACTTTTTGATTCAGTTTTAAATGTTCTGTTGGTTGTATTTTATCCCAGCTTTTATGTAGTGTTAAAAAACTGAAACAGGAAGTGCTTCTGGACCAGTGTTGTTTACATCTTGTGAAATGGTCTGTATATACTGTGTATACTATTTGTGTGTATTGTTAAATTGATGCATAATTAAAAAAAACAATAATTCGCCCTACACATTTTTTCTTTAGTTCATGTATTAAAAAAACTTTTTTTACTACAATTTACTTGTTCAAAAATGTTGAATCTGCTTCGTTACATTGGCAGTTTGATTGAATCGACTCCATTTCAGAGCAAATACGCATTAGGTGAAACTATAAGCACGAGCGTCTCAGAGCACACTGAAGACACACCCTGCTAAATGCCCAGCATTCAGAGACGCGAGTCCATTCCCTGATCTGAATGAGCTAAAACGAGCCGAGGTTAAGTATAGGTTAGCTCACGAGGAACCATCAGGAGGAATGTGCATCCCAGCAGAGGAACAACTCCCCTCGACATAATCGCCCCGAGCTGTAAATCCAGACCCGCATTTCTGCTGTCTGCGGCCACTTGCCTCGCACGGCAATATATGGAAAGGTCATCAACACCAGCAACTGCGCCAACGACCTCACGTGGAAGTGTGCGTCCGCTCGCTTCCGACAGCCGCGGAATGTGTGTGTCCCGCAAAACAGGTAGGTTTTAAAAAAAGAAGCGGCGCGCGGCAGTAAATCTGGTTCTGTTTTCCGACGCGCACAAGAAGAGCATAAATTCCAGGACGGAAAGAAGCGTTGGATTAAGTTTCCTTTCAAGCTCGGGGTCCTTGGCTTAGCAGTCTACCCTTTTGGCCTGAAAGCGAGACAGACAGCGAGTGAAAGAGGAGCCATGAGGCTTCCCCTGTGCGTGCCCCCCCTCCTCCTTCCACCCAGGGCGACAGTAAATCAGGATGGCAGTTAGCTAGGAAGCAGCTGCTAATGATAGTTTTACTGGGGAGAGCAGGAAGTCTTCTCCTGCTGCTCCTGGTCTCCTGTGACTGTGACAGTAAGTGTGGAATAGGCAAGCGTCGGAACAGAAATCGCCACAGGAAACCGGCCTGTGCCGCTATCACGTCCACCATCTTCACAAAACAAAGGCCCGTCTCTTCCACAGTGGGAAAAAATATCACAAGGTCTTTTCTGGGACGCTTCTCACACACACACACACACACACACTCAAAGCTGAAGGGAAGAGGACGCTACTAAATAGTGCTTTTTAAAGGGATAGTTCACTTTAAAATTAATTATTTAACTCGTAAATGTAAGTACACATTGATGGACTAAGACACTAAATGAGCGGTTTGTGTGAGAAAACGAACAGTATTTATATAGTTTTTACCTCTTGTGACCACAGCCACGTCCAAGTGATCTGAGGGTCTGCACAAGCGCCGAAAGTGATCTCTCGCATTTGTACGTCACTCACAGAGTTTTCGGAAGTGTTACTGTGAAGATCTAAACATATTTAGATATACAGGAAATCGCAATGGAAGACGATTTCGATATATCAACAGACAACGCTGAATTTTATCCGCAACCGCGTGAGAGATCACTTCCGGCGCTTGCGCAGACCGAAGCGTCCGTTCAGACGTGGCTGTGGTTAAAAAAGTTAAAACGATAGAAATACTGTTCGTTTTCTCACGCAAACCGCTCGTTTCGTGTCTTAGGCCATTAATGTGTACTTACATTTATGACTCATTAAATCATGTTTAATCTGGACTTCTCTGTGCATGCTCTTTGAGGTGGTGACCATAGACCTGCATTATATGACTGACAGACAAGAACGGTTTGACCTAAAAATATCAAAATTGAAACTACTGCGGAAACAAAGACACCTACATCTTGGATGCCCTTGAGGTAAGCTAAAACACACTCAAAAATGTATTTCATGATATGAGGTGAAGAAAGAGTTCATTCACACACATTCATTTGTTCCCTCGTTTTAGCTGAACTAATTCGCTCGCTCAATTTTCTTCAATCGTAAATGTAACTAAAGCAAGGGAACAAATTAATACAATCTGTCCACAATTTATCTAAATAAATGAAAAAATTTTTTTTTGAATAAATTCTTTTTTTTTGCCATATATTCATAAATCGATATTTTCTTCTGAATGTATTATAAGGGGCTTTGGAATATTTCTCTCCAAATTCAAAAGAAAGAACGAACGGGCTATCAAGCGAATAATCGCGATTAATCGCATCCAAAATAAAAGTTTGTGTTTACATAATATATGTGGGTGCACTGTGTATAATTATTTTGTATATATATATATTAATACACACACATGCATGTATATTTAAGAAAAAAATATTATTTATATATAAAATATTTATATTTATATATATAATATACATTATACATAAATCTATATACAGGAAAATATTTCTTAAATATATATAAGCATGTGTGTGTATTTATATATATAAAATAATTATACACAGTGCACCCACATATATTATGTAAACACAAACTTTTATTTTGGATGCGATTAATCGCGATTAATCATTTGACAGCCCTAGTATTTAGCTGAAAGAGAAGGAAGCCTGAAAATCATTCGATTTTTCACATTTAACAATTTAGCCCTGAAACCTTATTACAGTAATGCGATAAATATCAATGAAGAAAATGTATTTATTATATCATATTTAAATAGTTTTATATTGTATTTAAATACATATGATTTAATTTGTATATATTATTGAAGTATTTACCCATAACATTCATATTTGTCACTCCCTAGTATACTCTCTGTATTGTTTTGTAGTATAAAAAAACTACTGAAATGAGAATCTAACTAGAATAATGGGAATCATCCAACATTTATTAAATAATGTGATTTTTTTAACATTTATTAAAAATGTCTTGACTCATGATAATAGGAATATGATGTAATACAGTAATAAGTGTCATGAAAACCATATTTCAACAAACTCACAAAACTCCTATCATTAGAGACTACCCTACTATCATCAACAAATCAAATATGTTTGTTTTTTTGTTGAAATATTAACAAATCAGCGTATTGATATGAGAAATGAGGAAGAACATTTAATGGGTCTAATAATATTTGCATAACGAATACGGGCACAATCTTAAAACAAATGACACATATCATTTTAATTGTGTCATTTTAGTTGTGTTACTGTACTGAGGGAATACACACTTAAACGGTCTTATGTGACATTTGAATTCTCCACTGTAATGCGATCTCATGCATGATACAACACAATGATTGGATTAAAAGAGTTCATTCTCATGAATAATGTGGCAAAAAGCTCAGAAACTCAAGACATAGACACTTGCAGCCAATCACAACTCCACTTTTTATGATGCTGGTCTCACTTTGCTTTTCAAACCGTAAGAACGAAATGTCACCAATAAATAAAAAATAACAACCACACTTCCCTTAATAATAAACATAAGGAATGCTATTGTTGTTTTCATTGATGTGCAACATGAATCTGTTAACATCACAAAAAATGCGTTAGGGTTTCATGACCTTTTGAATAATCTTTATACAACAAAGGCTCTTACTGTGAACACATCATCGTCTCCGAGTTCAGCCTCATTTTGGAGTGTTGAAGAGGAAGTTGTGGAACCTAAAATAAAACACACAAACAGGAGACATGAGCCGACAGACCTTCACATATCCTGTCGGTTAATGGTGGTGTTTGAGGTCGGAGAGAGAAAGAAACTGACGAGACGACAGTGAAAGATTGATTGATGGATGAAACACAACTCCGGCCAGAAGTCACTGACGCCTTAGGCATCACATCGCTAAAGTACAGCCTCTCTACCCTTAACACAGATGGCTGTAGTTAATTCATTGCAGCACATTTAAGATTATGCTATAAGTATTTTTCTCTGTTGTTCTTAACTAAAACACAATATGTTTCTGAAATAGTAAAAGTGGTATGCGGTTTAAACTTCACAAGTCCCAGTGTGGTGAAAAATCAAGCTTTTAATAAACTATGTGGTGTTTTTGATAGGATTTAAGACAAACAATGTGTATATTCATAATTCAACACCATTGCTGAGTATTTTCTCCTTAAAGCTGCAGTGAACCAAAGAAACCAAAAACGCGGTTTCAAATCGCTGGTGTTTCTGACGTCTAAAACGACCTTGTAACCAATCAGATCAACGCGTGGTCGTCAACGAGTGGATCTCTGAGCTGGAGTGAGTGAGTGGAGGCGGGGAAAATTTGCATATTCATAGAACCGCTTGTACTTAAAGGAGTAGTTCACTTTAAAAAAAAAAAAAAAATTGCTGATAATTTACTCACCCCCATGTCATCCAAGATGTCCACGTCTTTCTTTCTTCAGTCGAAAAGAAATTAACATTCCAGGATTTTCTCCATATAATGGACTTCAATGGGAACCAAACGGTGTTTCAGTGCAGCTTCAAAGGGCTTTAAACGACACCAGACGATGAATAAAGGTCTTATCTAGGACCCTTCGAGTGATGACTCGAAAAAACATTTGTTCATTTTGATGAACGCGTTTGAACAGTATAGTCACGAACGCTCATCACAGAACAGAGCAAGGCGAGCATTTGTGCTTATAAAACTTAAAGTTTTTCATTAATTTTTTTAAATGACAGATCGTTTCGCTTGATAAGACCCTTATTCATCGTCTGGTGTCGTTTAAAGCCCTTTGAAGCTGCACTGAAACTCTCATTTGGACCTTGAACCGTTTGGTTCCCATTGAAGTCCATTATATGGAGAAAATCCTGTAAAGTTTTCATCAAAAACCTTAATTTCTTTTCGACTGAAGAAAGAAAGATGTGGACATCTTGGATGACATGGGGGTGAGTAAATTATCAGCAAAGGTTTTTTTTAAAAGTGAAATACTCCTTTAATGAGGCAAGGGTGTAGTTACATTCAAGCTATTTTAAGGCATGAAGACGTTTTTTCAAGAAAATAGATTTAAATGTCATTTGGGTGATCAAAGATAAGGGATAAAGTTATTGACTACAGGGGGACTTTAAATATTCATGTTTTTCTAGCTAATACAACAATGGTCTTATACTTCCTACTGACACCTTCTGGTGTGGATGCAGCATCACACACACACTTTTTTTAATTGATGCAATTGCAGATATACCCCATTCATTTATGTATTTGTCACCCAAGATTAACACCACAATCAAACGTGTCTAATAATAAGGGTGATAACTCAAAGACAACATAACCTCAAAGAACATGCACAGAGAAGTCCAAATTAAACATGATTTAATGACTCGTAAATGCAAGTACACATTGATGGCCTAAGACACGAAACGAGCGGTTTGTGTGAGAAAACTAACAGTATTTATATTGTTTTTACCTCTTGTAACCACAGCCACAAAGTGCCAAGCGTCCAAGTGATTTGAGGGCGCGGGCGCTTTGTGGCTGTGTTAACAAGAGGTAAAACGATATAAATACTGTTCGTTTTCTCACACAAACCGCTCGTTTCGTGTCTTAGGCCATCAATGTGTACTTACATTTACGAGTCATTAAATCATGTTTAATTTGGACTTCTCTGTGCATGCTCTTTGAGGTGGTGACCATAGACCTCCATTATATGACTGACAGACAAGAACGGTTTGACCTAAAAATATTACAATTGAAACTACTGCGGAAACAAAGACACCTACATTTCGGATGCCCTTGAGGTAAGCTAAAACACACCAAAAATTAATTTCAAAGTGAACTATCCCTTTAAGCCTGGAAACATGCAAGTGTTTTTGTACTTTCAATGTTCTCACCCTCCGTGATGTCCTCCAAGGCTTTCCGCACACCTCTGTCGAAGGCACGGGCATCGGCGGGGCTCTGGAACGTCAAGCCGCATTTTTTGTTTTCGACCTTCCAGTGGTGAAATGTGGGCGTGGCCTTCGTGTAGATCAGATCCTTCCTCACGAAACATTCCAAAATCACCTGCCAGCCAAAACAAGTGAGACATATCTGAGACTGAGCCCACAGCCTTCTGCTGCTGCTGCACTGCTAGAGGTCATTGTCTGAGAAAACTCTTGCAAATCACATAACAAATGGATTTGTAACCAGATTTGTCTTAGAAAAGAACCCAGCATGCAATACTACCCAGGTTGTAAATCAGCTTGATTTCCTAGAAGCCCCCAGTGAGGAAGACTATGAATATTGGTGCCATACCTGCTTGTCTTTGAGGCGCTCGCCATGGATGAGGAAGTCGCTGTGTCCGGTCAGCTCAGCGGGCATCACCTTACAGACGCCCACCCTGCTGAGGCCCCCCCCCTCCTGTGCCAGCCATCCCCCACTCGAGTCATCTCGGGTCATGACCACCGCTTTCACGCGCACAATGTAACTGTCACTGAGAAAGAGAAAGACATAAATGAATGGGACATAATCCAAATGAGGGATTAGCTAATATATTTGCAACAAATTTTGTAACATAAAAAAAAATGTCACTGTGAAAATCATGATGATTTTAATGGCATTTATGTTTGTTTCTTATAATATTGTCTTTGATTTAAATTTCAGTAGCATATATGGTAAAGTAACATTAAAGAGAATAATTTTACATTTTCTCTTTCCAAACATCAATTCATAACTTAAAAATGTAGTCTAATGAATATCAGAAATTCACAGTAGTCCCCATGTGGCAGTTTTCTATGTATTTTAAAATGTAATTTATTTCTGTGATGCAATCTTCAGTGCCACATGATCCTTCAGAAATCATTTTAATATGCTGATTTGGTGCTCAAAAAAACATTTCTGATTATTATCAATTTTGAAACTGTGATATGACTCAGGATGAATAGAAAGTTCAAAAGCAATTATTCGAAACTGAAATCTTCTGTAACATTCTATACAGTTTTCACTCTTTTACACTTTTAATCAATTTAATGCTTCCTTGTGATTTCTTAAAAAAATCTTATGGAGACCAACTTGACTTGTTATTTCAATAAGTTCATTAATTTATAGATTTTATTGTTAAAAATAAGGATGCACCGATATGAAAATTTTGTGCTTGGGTAACCGATAACCGATAATTATTTATATTTGAGAGCCGATAACCGACATATTGGTTGACAAAACTTAACCGATAATTGGGTAACCGATAACCGATTATTATTTATATTTGAGAGCTGATAACCGATATATTGATTGACAAAACTTAACCGATAATTGGGTAACCGATAACTGATAATTATTCATATTTGAGAGCCGATAACAGATATATTGGTTGACAAAACTTAACCGATAATTGGGTAACCGATAACCGATAATTATTTATATTTGAGAGCTGATAACCGATATATTGGTTGACAAAACTTAATGATAATTGAGTAACCGATAACCGATAATTATTTATATTTGAGAGCCGATAACCGATATATTGGTTGACAAAACTTAACCGATAATTGGGTAACCGATAACCGATAATTATTTATATTTGAGAGCCGATAACCGATATATTGGTTGACAAAACTTAACCGATAATTGAGTAACCGATAACCGATAATTATTTATATTTGAGAGCCGATAACCGATATATTGGTTGACAAAACTTAAACCAAATTTTTACATACATTTTGAGAGCCGGGTTTACAGAAACAAAAGTCTCACTTTCAAAACACATTTCCCAAACACACAATTATAATATTCTCATTATAATTTAACATAACCTATAAAACAGACTTGTGCTGCACATGTTGCACTAAACTCTATTTTCCTTTTCTGAAGTGATTTCAATCATATTTCAAGCCATTCAAACCCATCATGGTTTAGTGCGCATCTGAGGCACCTGAAGGAAATAATCCATTATTTATCGGCTTTAATATATCGGCCAAATTTTCTTTTCAGGCCGATAATGATAACATGATCATATACTGGCCGGCGACAATATGGTGGCCGATATAGTGTGCATCCCTAATTTAAAAAAAAAATGTATTTCAATAAATAACATTTTATTTTAGCCATATCCTAGTATCCTACCCCAGTAAGACTCTAAATCCAGCTGTGTGTTTTCCATTCATCTGCGGCTTTACACAATGATGTCAGACATAGCAATGGGGAAATCAAGCATCAACACCTTAGGCCAAACCAAGGCGGCCTGTCAGTATGAAATCCACACTATTTCACAGTGTTACACACAGCCAGAGGGCAAGGCGGTAAAATCAAAACCAAATTTAAAAAGTCATCTGCACCCACAGTGGTCCAGAGCCCGAGCCAGGTCTCCTTTCAAACTGAATCAACCGTTCTTCCCCTGTAACGCAGTGAAAGCCAGCAGTCAGCCTTATATGGTAACCTGAGCTGGCGTGTTCAATAATTAACCAGAGACGGAGAGCGGACGGGTGAGGAGGTGAGGGCACGTCTCAAGACCAGAGAGCAACTAAATCAATAGACTGAGCCAGAGGAAGGAAGCGGCCGTGTGTACGTGTGAACGCTCACAATCTACATGAAGACCTCAAATCTCTGACTCACAAATAACCAGGAGGAAAGAAAAGAAACTTTTTAAGATCTCAGTTGTTTCCCACCAGATAGTAGTGAGATTAAGTTGAGAGCAAGTGAAGACTTCTCAGGTTCTCCACGTAGGAAAAAAGTAAACCTTAGTAATCTCACCCGTCTCGTCTAGAATTGCAGGAGAGATCTCAACGATGTCTCAAACTGTGCTCAGACAAAACACTGTATAAGCAGGAGAAGGAAATGCCCAGGACAAAACACAACACTCAATATAGAAAAGGAAGTCTCGGCAATCAGATAAAAGAGCCAGTTGCTTTTTGGTGAAGGCAGCAAGCGCTTTGACATGAAAAGTATGTCAGCTAAAGAAGATCTCATTTTAATCAGATAATATTGGTGATTTGCCATGTTTTTGAAACACAGGATTAGACAAAAGTACCAAGGCTGCATTTATTTGACCTGTAAAAACAAACAGCAATACTGTGAGATGTTATTACAATATAAAATAACAATTTTCGTTTTAAACTGTAATTTATTCCCGCAAATTTTCAGCATCATTACTCCAGTCTTCAGTGTCACATGATCCTTCAGAAATCATTCTAATATGCTGATTGATTCGGTGATCTATTATTAATACTAGTTCTTATTATTATCAAGTGTAAATCATGATACATTTCCTTTTAGGATTTGCTGGCAAAAGAGAATGTGACAGAGATCGTTATAAAAGAGATGATGGTGTTTTCATTACACAACAGTTGAGTAAGGTATTTTATTGAACAGGTAAATTGTCCTATGCATCTCCCTAAAAGAGTTCATTTCATTATTTTTGTAGCGCTGTGACATTTTCAGCTAGTCAGCTTGATATCCTTTCCATCTAAACTGGTTATCTCTCTTAAGTAGGGCTGCAACAAGCTATTATTTGGATAATCGGTTAATCTAAAGATTATTAGAACGATTAATCGACTAATCGTCGATTATTTTGCCGGCTAATCTGTAAGTTTGGATCTATTATTCAGCTTTTTAATTAGTTAAAACATTGAGTTATATATATTCTTACTGTAATATAAAAAAAAGAAAATCAGTTCAGATTTTTAAATGGTTGTTTTAATGAAATTTGAGCCAACTAAACGGGTCATTCTCTTTAAGTTTTCAGATTTTAGTCCAACTCAAATCACACACAAATGCTCTCTAAGCTTTGTTTGAAACAGAAACTGAAACAGAAAAAGGGTAATTTATTTCAGGACACAAAAATGGTCAAACATTAATCTGCAAACCATTATTATAAATATAAAATTATAATCTTTTTTTTTACATGACAATTGAGCTGACTGAGACATTCTCTTTCACCTTTTAATTTACAGTATGAAAAAGAAAACGTAACTGCCATGATATTCTTCCTAACATCTCCGTTTGTAAGTCTTCATGATTATGGAACAAAATACAATATCGACTAATCATTTCAGCCCTATTCTTAAAGGGATAGTTCACTTTGAAAATAATTTTTGTGAAAATGTGTTTCAGCTTACCCCAAGGGCATCCAAAATGTAGATGTCTTTGTTTCCACAGCATTTTCAATTTTGACATTTTTCGGTCAAACCGTTCGTGTCTGTCAGTCATATAATGGAGGTTTAGGGGGTCCACCTCAAAGAGCATGCACAGAGAAGTCCAAATTAAACATGATTTAATGACTCGTAAATGTAAGTACACATTGATGGCCTAAGACACGAAACGAGTCTTACATTTATATCGTTTTTACCTCTTGTTAACAGCCATGTCGAACTGATCTAAATCAGATGTCCAACTGAACCGAACTGAACCGAGTCCAACGTTCCGCCGGAAGTGATCTCTTGCGTGTGTACGTCACTCATCGTTTACACAGAGATTTCGAAAGTTTTACCTTTCACTAAACATATTTAGATAAATCAAAATCGTCTTCCATTGCGATTTTCCGTATTTTCTCACACAAACCGCTCGTTTTGTGTCTTAGGCCATCAATGTGTATTTACATTTACGAGTCATTAAATCATGTTTAATTTGGACTTCTCTGTGCATGCTCTTTGAGCTGGACCCCCTAAACCTGCATTATATGACTGACAGACACGAACGGTTTGACCTAAAAATATCAAAATTGAAACTACTGTGGAAACAAAGACACCTACATCTTGGATGCCCTTGAGGTAAGCTAAAACATACCAAAAATTCATTTCAAAGTGAACTATCCCTTTAAGCTTTTATGAGCAGAAAGATAACCATATTCATCTGCACAATCGCGCAGAGCCGAAGCAGAACCAAAACAATGTTCTTCCACAAAATGCATGCAGTTCTGTTTTTGTATCAGACCACATCAGCCATATGAGCGGGTTATTACGATCATCCATTTGTAATTATTATCCACAGTGACTACGTAGATGTGGCTCCTCTAGTGGAAAGAACTAGAGAAAGGCTGTCTGTGGGATTAGAATTAATGAGGGAGGAAGTCCTGTGGGAGCAGCACCGTCTAATGTACTTACACTTAGAGAGCCAGGCCAGGGGATTGTCTCTATGCCAGAGTCATTCAACATCAGCAGCTAATTAAAATCAAATCAAATGTAACTCCTCATAAAACTAGGTGTTTTTCATAATTGAACGAGCGGAGGGATGGTGATTCCTCTCTAAGCTGCAGCTGTCGGTGCGATTCACACCACACGTCCTTCATGTGCAGTTGGGTGTCTGGGGTACTGGTTCAAAGGGTGTGTGTGTGTGTGTGTGTATTTTTTTTTTTTTGTTTGTTTTTTGATGCTAGTATTATTATTTATATGCCATTATAGTATTTATTAATATTTTAAATTAGTGACTCTATTTTTAAATTTTCATCTTGGTTTAGTACGTTTGTTAGGCCTATGTGCTTTGCCATTTTTATTAGTTTTTATTTAGATTTTTTAGTAATTTGTTTCAGTTTAAGTAATTTAAGGTAATACTAAACTTGTTTATTTTCTCCATTTATTTTTCCATCTAATATTTGTATTTTATTTTTAGCTATATATATATACATTCTCCCTTATTATTGTAATGCAAAACACACACAAAAAAATTCTCATTTAAATGTAAAAATTATTATATTCAAGGTTTTTTTTACGGGTCGCTTAATTGAAATGATGACAATATTTTTGGGCCTTAATTTTTTGTTTTTTTTGTTTAACCAAAAGACCATTTATAATTTTGCAGATGAAATGAGACCTAGAAATGTATTAAAATATACTAATTAAATTGAACAAATTATATATTTTGCACAATATTTAATGAAAACCCAGACAAATAATTAAACCAGAAAAAAAAAATGTTTATTATCAAGGCTGTCGGTTTTGGAGCAAACATAAAGGGAAACCATGTCTGTTATGCCAAAATGCCAGACAAATAATCCTATAGTCAATGTCAGTCATTTAGTTCACTGGTGGATATATCTGATTTAAAGCAATGCTAATATTACCGGTAAGCTCTCTCACGATGGATCTAAAAGAGGACGCATGATAAAACCTGGATGTTAAATGCAGAAAGGCGAGTGAAAATGTCACTGAAGTATGTGTGAGTGTTTATGTCTGTGTGTGTGAGAGAGTGAGTCATTCTATCCATCTGTGATGTGGAAATTTACAAAAACAAAAAAAAAAAACACTCCTTTTTCCTCGCTTTTCCCTCGTACAGTTTGAAAGATCGCACCCCTTTACTCTCCGGCGAGAGCGGGAGGGCACACGGGTGACATATACATTACAAATGGAAGAACTGAAAAGGACTGATTGTCAATCTGAACATGTCCACTCATTTATTAGCTAAAGCTCTTAACACACTGAAATGTTCTCTTACATTTCGAACACACTCTTATTAGTCACTGAATGTAACGTCTGATTAAAATTAGAGACTGCCGTTTCCTCTCTGTGATGTCACTGTCACTTCCTGTTGTTTATCTCCTTTGTCCTTCCAAGGACACTAGACATTTATAACTCAAAAACATATTTTAGAATTCCTCGCATTATAAAGACTTTCTTTACTTGATACAGACGGACAAAGACACCACAATCACGGTATACTGTATACTGGAAATAAAAACAGTAAACTGAAAGAATATTTGAGCAATGGATTTCCATGAACTATTCAGTTGTTCATGATCACTGAAGGATTTTTCTTTAAGACCCTTTTTATAGAGGAGGATTTCCCTTTCTAAGCGAACTAGCGAAGTAATTTAGGAATTATATTAAAGCAAAAAGTCCTGTCTGTTCCTTATGGAAGCTTGTTTCCGCCACAGAATGAAAAATAAAAAAAAGTTAATTGCGACTTTTATCTCACAATTCTGACTTTTCTCACAATTGTGACTGTGAGTTTACATCTCGTAATTCTCGTCAAAATTGCGTGATATAAAGTCGCAAATTGCGTGTTTTAAAGTCAGAATTGATTGATATAAAGTCGCAATTGCGTGTTATAAAGTAATAATTGCGAGATATAAAGTCAAAATTCATTGATATAAAGTCGCAATTGAGTGCTATAGTCAGAATTGCAAAATATAGTCAGAATTGCGAGATATAAAGTCAGAATTGCGTGATATAAAGTCACAATTGCGTGTTATAGTCAGAATTACGAGATATAGTCAGAATTGCGAGATATAAAGTGAAATTGCATGTTGTAAAGTTAGAATTGATTGATAGTCAAAATTGATTGATATAAAGTTGCAATTGAATGCTATACTCAGAATTGCTAAATATAAAGTCAGAATTGCAAGATATAAAGTCACAATTACGTGTTATAGTCAGAATTGCGGGATATAAATTCAGAATTGTGTGATATAAAGTCGCAATTGCGTGTTATAGTCAGAATTGCGGGATATAAAGTCAGAATTGTGTGATATAAAGTCGCAATTGCGTGTTACAGTCAGAATTGCGGGATATAAAGTCAGAATTGTGTGATATAAAGTCGCAATTCCGTGTTATAGTCAGAATTGCGAGATATAAAGTCAGAATTGCGAGATAAAAAGTGAAATTTCATGTTGTAAAGTCAGAATTGATTGATAAAGTCAAAATTGATTGATATAAAGTCGCATTTGGGTGCTATAGTCCGAATTGCATGATATAAAGTCGGAATTGCGAGATATAAAGTCGAAATTTTGTGTTAAAAAGTCATAATTGTGAGATATAAACTATTCTGAGGGGTCTTTTCCCCCCCTTAGAATTGGCCTGATAACTCAATTGCGAGTTTATATCTCACAATTCTTATAACACAATTGTGTTACAAAGTCAGAATTGTGACATGTAAACTCGCAATTGTGAGTCAGAAAGTCAGAAATGAGAGATAAAAAGTCTCAATTCTTTCTTTTTTTCTCGCGATTCTGACTTTAAGTTTTAATTGCGACTTTATATCTCGCAATTGCGACTTTATTTCACAAAACTGCGACATATCTCGCAATTGCGACTATTTCTCAGAATTGCGACTTTATTTCTCACAATTCTGACTATTTTTTTATCTCGCAATTGTGAGATAAAAAGTTGCAATTATTTATTTAGTTTATTCAGTGGTGGAAACAAGCTTCCAGAGTTCCTCACATGAAGCTTGGAGAGTGTTAGATATTTCTCGGATGGATTTGTGTGATGATTCAAAACATCACCTTTTCCGTTACACAAAACATAACAGCACTTTTATTCAAGCTAGGCTTCTTAACAAAACTGCAGTCATCGCTGTATTTTGACATTATTACGAGGACATAAAAGATCACAATCTCTACGAATCACTTGAAAAGTAGATCGTGGATGTCTTCAAGATCACAATATAAAATCATCAGATCACAAACCCCTACAACAATGCATATTCCATTTCACAAAAATAATGATTATAGGGGCAGATTGTCAATTAATAAAGACTTCTTTTTGCCCTGTTCCACAACTTTAAAACAAAGTAATGTAATTTACATTAAGAAAATAAGCTATGTAATATAATTTTGCAGAAATCTTGCCACAGACACGTTTTCCCAATGAGCCTGGGTTGGGTTTGAAACAACATGAGGGTGAGTTAATGATGACATTTTCATTTCAGATGAAGGGTGTTATCAGACTGTTATTGTTTTTTTTTTTTTGTCTAAGAGCAATAACTAGTCATTAAAACAAAACAAAACTAGAACGAAAACCACACAAATTTAGTCACGACAAAATTCCCATGACCCAGGAAACCCAAAAACCTGCATGACTCAAATGCTTCTGCAATTTCCCCACCAATCATCCAATGCAGTTGTTTTACCAGTGATAGTTAGCTGGTCATCTTTTCCAAGTAAATAACTATGAATATTTTGCATGTCTCTTTAGCACGCTGGGACATCTACCATCTGGCTTCTTGGGGAGAAAATAGGGTCATAGAATTACAGGCATTTACCAGACATAATGTGAAGCGTGCGCATACACACACACACAACAGAATGTACGAAGGCGGCGAAAGCCACGACTCCCTCTGCTCGCTGCCGTCCCAGGCTGGAAGGTGTCTCAGTTCGGCCTCTCTCCCATCTGTGCGACAGTGGGCGTCAGGCCAGCGTCACACCCCACCGTAACCAGCCAACAAACAACTCTCCGAGCGCAACACAGGTGACACTCCATCAACCGCAACGCAACCATCCTTCCTGCTCCATTCAAACGAGTCACACGCTCATTCAATTGTTATGGCCCTTTAGAAGGAATCAGTAATGTAGTTACTAGGGCTGGGGTAAACGATTATTATCTAAACGATTAGTTGGGCGATTATATCGATTAGTCGACTAATCTAATGACTAATTGGACGACTAATATAAAGAATATTTTTTCTGCTGCTCAATTAATAAAAAAACAATATCTCAAATAAATAGCATACTGAATCAAGATACTATAAGCTGGCTAACGTTAATCTAATGTTATGTATTTGAACACCATCATTATAACTCTACAACCGCCAAAACCGTGTTATTAAAATATTTTTTACAAACATTTTTTATCATAGAGAATGTTTAAATATTAATATCAGCTGAGGAGGGAAACGGAGGCGGAGTTAGTGGTGCGATCGGAGGCTGCTACTACTGGAGATGAATCGGGAGAGGTTTGTGCACCTACTGATCAGAGCGCGTGCTGACACGGAGTAAAGCCTTGTTTATACTCGACACGTCCGCACGAGCGCGAATGATGCGGCAAAAATGACGCGTTGGGTGCGCAAGACCAGGAAGACTATGGCTGGCTGTGTGTACGCCTTTTTTTGTAACAGCGCGTCCGGCGCCGCGTCCGGAAACGACTTCAAGCCGAATCTGCCCGAGCTTGTACGTCTCACCACACCGGCATCCAGTTTGCGCATTTAAATTGCAAATTTTTTTTCTTAAGTGTTTGTTTACTGTGTGTGATTCATTTAATCGATAGCATATTCACTTCTAGTTGTCTTCGTCCTCTATTCTGCAATGTTTCGGGCTCCCACGTGTGTGTGGCAAGCTGTACCGCCGTGAACATGCAAAAAATAAATAAATAAAGAAGCGTCGACGCAAAAATATGACGTCGACGCAATTTTCCGATGGGCCGCTACAGCACTAGTAGTTACAGTAATGTATATGCATAAATACACACAACCCTATAGTAATTACATGTATTAATACTCAGTACTTAAATGTAAAATTACACTGTAACAAGGACACTTTAAAATAAAGTGGAACCAAAAAAAAATAAATAAGAAAAGCAACAACCCCCATCCACTTGTGTCCTGCACTCACCCATGAACACAAGTGTCCGATTTGTATTGAATAACAACAAAAAAAGAAGTTTTTTGGAAGTGAGAATGTGTGCAGTTCAATTATGACAAACTGTCTGGTTCATCAACACTAAATACTGGTCCATCAACACTGAGATATATATATATATATATATATATATATATATATATATATATATATATATATATATATATATATATATATATATATACTTTGCATTGCTAGACTCTATAGGGGTTTTCAAACCTTCCTGTTTTCAAAGATTTTCAGTGAATATTATATTTAGTACACACAAAAATGCATATTGTCAAAATTTTCTCACTCATGTTGTTCCAAACCCATACGACGTTTGTTCATCTTCGGAACAGAAATGAAGAGATTTTAATGAAACCTCAGAGATTTCTGTCCCTCCATTGAAAGTCCATGATGCTTCAAAAAGTTCATAAAGACAAATGTGTAAACAAAACTGATTTTGTTCTTGTTCTTCTTGTTCTGGTTCTTGTGCTCTATGTTGATCAATGTGAATGTTAAGATGTGAATAAAAGCCTAAATTAAATCAGTTCATCATGTAAAGCGATCAGCCGCTCAGAAGACTTGGATTAAACCGCTTGATTCATATGGATTACTTAATTCATATGCATTACAACTTTTTGAAGCATGCAAATTTTGATTGTGTTGACAAATCAGAAATCTCTCTTACTGTGCGTTCACACCGGACGCGAATAGCGTGTCAAATACGCGTCTACCGCATCTAGTTTGACGCTTGACCACTTTGTGTTAATTTGCGCGTCAAGAGTGAAACTGATGCGCTTAAAAACAAAAGTTTGAAGCGAAATTTACGTGCGTCAGAATCGAAACCCGTTGGCGGCCATCTTTTTTATGTTGATCGAGCATTTATCGAGAGAGTCACTGCTCTGTATTTACTCTGGAGAGCAGAACAGCGGCGTGAGGATCATCGTCGCCGTATTTGTGTCCACGATTCATTTGCTCGCTCCAGGAGCTGCGCCTGGATGACGGTCAGCGGTACTTCCGCCTGTCCCGCGCCCAGTTTGATGACCTGTTTTCACGCATCGGAGCGAGGATCACCCTCGCCCTCATCCATCTAATCTAGCTGTCCTTTATTTTGTTGATAAATAGAGCCAGCCTCCAAAAGTTATTAACCTGTCCTTTGATTTTTCTCTCTCTCATGTCCAGACATGAACTTATGCCCATGTATGTTGGTTGCCTTTACATCATAGTACTATTTCATATAATCTAGATATGGAATAAATAACATTCAATGAAAAATGTCTCGTATATTAAAATAAAGTTTTGAGTGATAAAATATTTGCTTTGTTGTGCATTAGAACCACACCAGGCATTTAGTCATGTTACAAAATAATTTATTGAAGCATCCCGATCCTTCAACACGTGAGCAAGCAGCTAGGCTACTGATTGGTTAACGCGGTGCGAATTGAAGCCAAAGTTCAGATTTTTCAACTAACTAAATAATTTGCGCGTAATGCGCTTAACGCGTCAGATGCTCAATTCACGCCATTCGCATGTCAGTATTCGCGTCTACCGCACCGCGCTCTACGCCTAATTTGCACCGCAGGAATTTTTTACACACATAACCCGTCTTTGCATTGACTTAACATTGAAATCATTCCTGCCTGATGTGCTATTCACGTCCGGTGTGAACGCACAATTAAAATATCTTGATTTGTGTTTCGAAGAATAAGTCTTGTAGCTTTGGAATGACATGAAGGCGAGTAAATGGTGACAGAATTTTCTTTTTTAGATAACTAACCCTCAAACAAAACAGTCATATCATATGACTTCTGAAAACTTAATTTGTATGGTACTTTCATGGTGTGTTATGTCTTTTTTTTAGAGTTTGAAAGCCACTGTTCACTGCATGCTTTGGAAAAACCAAGAAAAACTCATACAGATTTGGTACAAATGAGTGAGTAAATGACAGATTTTTAAAGTAGCCTAAACTAACATTATAAATGATCCTTTAACAAAATAAATTGTCTTACATGGATTTACATGGACAAAGGTTTCACAAGATTCCCCAGGTTTTCCGCACAATGAATCCATTGCAGGTAGACCTCAAACTCACTTGTTTTATGATCAGTCACTTCAAACAGCTTGTTCCACAGAAATGACATATTTCCCCTTAAGATGGAGGTGAGAAAAGGACAAACCTAAATGACCTTGACACAAAACAAGACAAAGTACAAATATATTTCCAAGCTACCCATATTAAAAGGTCATAGAAAGCCACTGGGATTCTTCGGTGCCTTCCAAAGCGCTGGCAAAAATACCCAATCAGGGGTTCCTTGAAGATAAAAGATCTACAAGTTCCAGTTTACAGAAGTAGCAATGACTAAACTCCTTGCAGAATTTCTGTGGCTGGGTATTTCAGTGTACGTGCAGGTTGTCAGGCCACAGAGGAACTGTGGTGAAGTCAGGAGAGGGTGACCACCATCTCACCATAGTTTAGTCTATTTGATTACAATCAGGGGCACCGGCGTTACAATGGGGCACAATGGTTTCCGTACAATGTGGAATTGTCCACTTTCTCTAGGCTCTAATTGATATGTCGCCACCTCTTCCCAGAGTCTCAACGAGATCAACAATGGACGACTCAAGGAATTATGACAGCATGGTCACAAATTAATTCAATCTGCAATCTTCTCCTGTGAGACCAAATATAGGTTGGTCGTATCCCATGTGAGGTGCTGGAAACATTATTCCCAAATTAACAGAGACTGATGAAGGGTACTACCCATCAAGAGAATGTTTATAACTCAAACAGACAGCTTCGTTCTTTCCTTAAACCAATTTGAACTCGTTTAGCCATTAACCATATGTTTAATTCAAACAAATCAGAATAAAGGGGACCCAAAAACACTGTGCATACAACCACACAATTTGTGTGTTTGTCTTTGGCTGCCACAAAGCCCTGCTGGATATTTGCCATTTAGCTACTGTGCATTTCAAGACTGAACACCATAAACAGAGCTTTTTGTCATTTCTATTTCTCAGATAATATCGTCGAACATGAACAGTCGATAAACTCACAACATTGAGTTCACTTTCTTAATCTGCCAACCCTAAGTAGCATACAATAAAAACATGACTTGGTGGAAGAATAGTTTATTATTATTTATTTATATTGTATTAATAAAATACTAATAACCATTGGTGTCTCCCTTATGATATTATATAAAAATGATGGTTTATTATTCATTAGCCAAAATGTCTTATGCTAATCTGATTCATAAAGGCCTGTTCACACCGGGAAGAATTCCGCGCACGTTATTCGCCGACGTTTAACGCCTTGTTAAAAAAACAAAGGGCGCCAATGTGAGTGTGCACACAGACGAGTAAAACTTCACGTGTAAAAGCGTCATTTTTAGAAAAAAAAACTGCCTCGGGTTCGAGTACCAAAAACTTTCCGACCGATGAGATTGGTGCTTTTGCTGTTACAATAAAACAAAACTTGGGGGCGCTCAAACACAAAACGGTCTTGCCGAGCACACATATGCAAAGGCGAAGAAGATATACGCCAAGAAGCGTCGCCGTCTACACAGCCAGGAAGAAATAAGACGAGGAAGATGCAAGGCAAGATGAATGTAGATTTGTTCGTCTCGCTGTTGTTTGAACATAAAGAACTATATGACAAACGCGGCAGAGTCTACAAACATCTTGATAAAAGAGAACTGATATGGAGTGGTATTGCAGAGCAAATTGGCGCCATCTAATGTCAGGGAATGAATTTGCATGTTCACTCGGCTCATCGTCAGCGAAAATGGGTGTGAACACAAAAAACGCGTTGAAAAACACTGGCGAATAAAGCTCGCTGATATTCGTCCCAGTGTGTACAGGCCTTCACATCAAACATCCTTCACTTGTGGCTTATTACACTAGAGGTGGGGGACAAACATTGATTCACGAATCCATGCACGATTCTCTTTCGAATTATTCTACATCCATCCACAAATAATTATAACTGAAATTTTAAATGAATTTTTAATATTTCAGGGTATTGGAAAGCTTCGTAAAACATTAATAAGTGGCATGCATAAGTACAACGCTGCAAAATTGTTCTGCATCATCATAAAGAAAACCAACCAATGAACTCATTACTCTCATTAAAAAAAACACAACACTTTAAAAGTTGATCATCCATAAACAATCCACGTTAACGACCAAGCTTAAGGCGGCTATGATGCGGCATCTCAGCCTCTGGTTTTATTAAAGCCGCTTTTCTATTCCTATTGGCCAGTCAGTCAGCGCAGACATATTTCAGTATGGCGATTACATCGAATCTTCATACACAATTATCATCTCACCACAAATTTGCATCCCTGCACTGTTGCTGAAAAACCGAGATGCACCGAGAATCAGATTGAGATCGAAATGGTGTGGACGCCACATGGGTACGGCCACCTTTGCAATCCAAAGCAGCGCCTCGCGTTTTAAACCTGCAAAGATACGGCAGCGCTGACAGACAAACGCAGAGCAGAACGGCACTTGACAACAGACGATCTGGAAAAACCTGCCTGGACCGGGCTTACCGGCTGTTCTCCGTCATCTCTGTGTGTCTAGCGGCGGCGCTCACGGCATCGGCGGGGCGAGCGCTCGGAAGGACGGGGACCGAGCATGTCTGCGTCCAGAAAGCTCCAGCCTCCTCTTCACACACTGTATGATTCAGTCTCCTTGACAAACACTCGGAGAGCTGGAGTATGAGTCATCCACAAGCAGCCATTTCTGCCTTGAGCCGGCGGCCTACAGCACAGCTTTCTCTCTCTCTCTCTCTCTCTCTCGCAGTCTAACGTGCAGAGAATATAATCTCCAAGCAGCGTAAGCTCCAACTCGCCTACACCTCCAGCTAAAGCTACGACCAACAACACCCACACATGCACAGGGTGTGGGCTCAACCAAACATGAACCAGTGCAGTTGGTTACTGTGCCCCTCTACATCAAACAACACACCTACACGCAACGCAACGCACACGAGAGCTGACTTGGAGCCTGTACGTTGTGTAAACACCTACATCTTTACCATCAATCACTGGTGCGAACAGGAGAGCTGGTCCTGGTCGTTTGAGCGTTTAAGAAAAGAGAGAGACGATGGCTGTTAATAGAGAAAGATGCCTTCTGAAGGCAGATGGTGTAGTTTTGGCCTCTACTAGCAAAGGCTAAACCTTGACCCACTGGTTTCTCCATCTTTCAGAAGTAGACATGTTTTATTTTTGCAAGCAACTTGTTCACAGAAAACATGTCATTTACTTCCAGGGGATCTTGCAGCATCTGAGCACCTACTATTTTAGATAAATGGGATGTTTCACCAACAAAAATGAAAGTCCTGTCGTCATTTAATCACCAGTGGGAGTCGATGGTCACCAAAAGACATGAGGGCGAATAAATAATGACAGAATAACGGTCCCTTTAGGCATTGCTTTATGCTATTTTAGTTCAACACTACCATCTCTCCATGGCTGGATTTATTTGATAAAATACAGCAAAAAACTTAATATTATGAAATATTATTAAAATTAAAAATAACTCTACTATTTGAATGTTCAAATGTAATTTATTCTTCTTGTGACAGAAAGCTGAATTGGCAGCATCCTTACTTCAGTCTTCAGTGTCACGTGATCCTTCAGAAATTATAATATGCTGATTTGCTGCTCAAGAAACATTATTATTATTATCATAGTTGAAATCAGTTATGCAAATCAATCCTTCTATGGAAACAGCAAAAAATAAATATATAAATAATATATACACACACACACCCGTCACCACCTCTTTCTATAAAGCAATGATTATGAATACAAGTAATTTAATGAAAAGATGATAATAGATATGTGGAATCTCACATATGAATGCACTCCAACCAGTTTGGCCAGGTACACTTGCTAATGCTATTTTATCAAAACTTATGTTTTAAAGGCATACGCAGCACGTCTGAGCTTCTGTGAGGACCAATGAGGTTTATTCTCATGTTAAACAGCATGTTTGAGCTTCAGCAAGAACGGACCAATGAGCTTTGTTCAAGCAAGTACACTTTAGGTTCACTGATTAATGTTTATATGTGAATAAAAGCCTAAATTCAATCTGTTCATCATATAAAGCGGCAGAGTCTCTTCAGAAAATTTGGACTGAACTGCTCAATTCATATGGACTAGTTTTACAATCTCTTTATGAACTTTTTGAAGCATCAGAGTCGTAGTTGCGTAGCTGTCAATGGAGGGAAAGAAAGTTCTCTGATTTCGTCAAAAAGATCGTCATTTGTGTTCTGAAGAAGAACAACATGAGGGTGAGTAAATGATGACAGAATTTTCAATTTTGGGTGAACTATCCCTTTAAGAGTCATAGACCTTGTCTGTTTGTCTTCATTTTTTTTTCTTTGCATCTTTGCTGATGTAAAGAGGAAAAACAAAACCTTGCAGGCACCAAATTGCATCATAGTTCTGTACAAGAGCAGAATTTGGACAGGAATATTGGACACCCTCACGCTATTGAGTCCAGTGGTGCAGCGGACATTCAGTAGACATGTGAACACATGACAATTATCACGTGAGTGATGCAAGTTCAGCCAGTAGAACTCTCACCCTGTGTGTTTCTCTCTCTCTCAAACACAGGACACAATTATTTTGCCAAATATATCAGCTACAGTGTGCTCTGCTTATGAATATCTCAATTCCAGCTCAATTTGCTTAACTTAATCTTAGAAACAAAAGGTACAAAAAACAAACAAACAAGTGTTTACCTGAAAGCCATTCTAATACATGCATTAAAGCGATTTTATCAGGTGTGAGGGGTGCACATAGGCCTTATGTGGCTTATTGCTTTTATAAAATTGTAGGAAAAAAAGACACAAACGTTAAATAAATGGTTTAATTTTTTTCAAAATTGACCTGTTACTTCATTAATACATGTTCCCGACCTTATTTTGCCATAGAAAAACTCTAAAGATAGGACTTTCACATCTCTGACAGTATATGACACTTCAGTAAAAAAGAGGTGTCTGATTTGACATTAGTGACAATTAGTTTGAATATGTGTGAGCATCATTATATCAATTAGATCCATGTATTCGGTCTTAAAGCCTATGCAAATACCTGTTGCAGTCAGCCTCAATGTTAAACAAAAGAAAAGACAAAACACTCACTACTCTGGACTGAAGGTGCAAACGACATGCCAGATAGTTGTTGTGCGATTGGATGCACTAATGTCAATCGTGTAATCTTAACATAAGTGTGCTTACACGTTCGCCAGTAGGTGGCGAAACCAACCCGATCTCACGGGAATTCGTACGAATTTTACGAGGTGGCTAATTCGTAACAATTTGTACGACCTCACTCGTACGAATTAGTACGATTTAGCTAAATCGTACATATTTTACGAATTAGCCAATTCGTATGAATTCGTACGAATGACCTACCCCTGACCCCGCCCCTAAACATAACCGTCACGTGGGTTTAGACAAATCGTACAAATTTTTATGAGTGAGGTCGTATAAATTAGTACGAATTAGCCACTTTTGAATCACTCGTACGAATTCGTACGAATTGGTCGTGAGATAGGGTAGGGCGAAACGTGTTCATCTGTATGTGATTTGATATATGATATGAGAAGATGAATACATGGAGAAAGAATGACACATTACGGTTGTACTGCCTCAACTTATTACTTACTTACAGTTCCTTTGCATGCAAACTATCGTACACTTATAACTACACTACATTACAGCCTTAGGCCATGTGTCCACCAAAGCATTTTTAGCCAGCTGAAAACGCCAGACGCTCTGCTGAAAACGGCGTGCTTTGGCCGCTTGAGAGCGGTTTGGCAGCGCAGCGTTTTTTTCCGTAAGACGTTTCGTTGCTATAATACAGAATATCTGCAGCACAGTTTACTTGTACCTGATTTCACAGATAATTTGTTTCATACAAAAAAAATATTATTGTTCGGTTCGCTCTGCTCGTTGATGTCGTTGTACAGAAAGAATGTTGTGACAGTTTATCAGTGTGGTTTAGTCCCGCCCCTCCTCCAAATGTGATTGGACGGGTGGGTAAAAAGTGATAGCGATGAGCGCTGCGTTTTATCCAAAGTTGAACATTTTTCAACTCCTGGCGACCAGTAAAAAACGCTGAGTGCTCGGCACTTCAGCGTGAAAAAAACGATTAGCGCCTCGTTACGCTCATGGCGTTTAAAAAATGCGCCGCTCCCATTGAAAACATACGCCAGGCGCGTGGAAAAAAGCTTTTGCTGAAAACGACAGACGCTCTGCTGAAGACGGCGTGTTTTGAGAGCGTTTTGGCAGCGCAGCGGTTTTTTTTCTGTTGAGACGTTTCGTTGCTATAATACAGAATATCCGCAGCAGTTTACTTGGAACTGATTTCACAGATAATTTGTTTCACACTAAAAATGTATTTATCATCCATTTTGTTAGCTCTGCTGGTTGATGTCGTTGTACAGAATGAATGTTGTGACAGTTGGTCGGTGTGGTTTAGTCCCGCCCCTCCTCCACTGTGATTGGACGGCTGGGTATAAAGTGACAGTGATGACCGCTGCGTTTTATCCAAAGTTGAACATTTTTCAACTCTTGGCGACCAGTAAAAAACGCAGAGCACTCGGCGCTTCAGTGTGAAAAAAAAAAAAATGCTCAGCGCCTCGTTACGCTCATGGCGTTTAAAAAACGTGGCGCTCCCATTGAAAACATTCGAAAACATAAGCCAGGCGCGTGGAAAAACGCAAAATGTGCAGTGGATGCAGGTAGGCTACACTGTTTGACATCCTGCAAACCATATATGATACAGTTGGCGTTCGTTTTTATTTTGTACTACTTATCAAGCTGTCATTCGCCGGCAGGCACAGTGTACATATTCAGATGAAAACGCATCCATACTTTTCTAGGCTTTCATTTTTGTGCAGTGTAAGGTGACGCATTCTCTATAAGATATATGTTAAATATCTCCAAACTCCAAGTCTGGTAGAGACATTGCCAGCTTCAAAGCAATGAAAACATCAGCGTGTGCTGTGTTCCGAGTATGTTTATCTTTTCATGATATCTAATTTTAACATTCGGTGACATGTGGTCTAAACAGTTAATTGATTGTAGTATTGGAAATTAGGCTGCAATTCCCCTGGCTGGCCACTGTTTGTCACCATTTTGTCAGCTTTTGTTCCCCGCCAGGTATCAATGGTAGTCACGTGACTGCAAAGTATGAATGGCCCCTTTAAATTTAATGTTGTTCCTTATCATTTTGTTTAACCACCCCCCCACTGAACGAGAAATCTGGCACAGGGCACACACACATAAAAATAACACGCACACACACATAAAAAAAACCTAAGTAATGAAAACCAATATATAAATGTGGGGCAGAGTGGTTTCCGCCCCTTTTGGCAGGTGTGTTAAACAGTTGCACCAAACCTGATAAGGGCAGAGAGTGTTACTTCCTTAGATAAGGTCTGTGTAACCCTGCCCGGCCCTACTCTACAAGAGACAGAGAAGGGGAAACACAACACTCTCTCTTGAAAAGCAAGTTTATTTTATCAAGCATCACAATGAATGAACTTTTATCCTGAAAAGGCATTATATTAAATGACAAAGTTATGTGCAAATTCTGTGCTCACGGCAGGCTTAAGTATATTATTCCTCATGTAAATTTATAATGGTTATTATCCCACCATTAGATTCATAACTGCTCCATTGTCATGAACTGATATCGATCCATGTGTCAAAAGCAGAACTATTATCGCTTTGACATTGTGTCTAAAAAACACCGAGCTCATGAAGTAAGACATCTGACACATATGGCGCTTTTCCACTACACAGTACCAGCTCGACTCGACTCGGCTCGACTTTGTTTGGTTTTCCACTGTGTAAAAGTTGTACCTGTTCCTGCTTTCGGGTACTTTTTTTGTTTCATCTCCGATGAGGTTCTGAGCGAGCTAAGCTGGTAATAAAATGTGACGTGAAAACAATGCTGACTGCTGATTGGTCAGAGAGAATCGTCACCATTCACTGCGTCATCATTGCATGCGCCAGACGGAGTATCCAGAATATCCCCGCCATTTTTAAATAGTTTGGCTAGATCTATCTTAAAATCTAACAATAAATGCTGTTCTTTTGAATCCTGAAAAAAATGCATGATGGTTTCCCCACAAACATATCCACATGTGTTTTCCACATTGATAATAATAAGAAATGTTTCTTGTGCAGCAAATTAACACATTAGAATGATTTCTGAAGGATCATCTGGAGTAATGATCACAGAAATACAATATTACTGTTTGAATCAATGAGACATTTATTTCAAAAACATAAAGTCTTCTACAGACACAATCCAAACTTTCCAACGGTAGTGTCTATGTCTGTGAATGTGGCGAGAAGATAAAAAGGAAAAATCTTTCAAAACTTCATTTGAAACATCTTTACTTCATTTTGGACAAAGGATTTGATTAGCAATGTCAAGTGGTATAACTGTCAAGTATGTGGTATAAACCAAGTAAACCAGCATTATCTTCCCCCTACACATCTAATGAGTGTATTGTTTTGGAAATGTTTTATATTATAATGTTTAAGTAAAAACTGCTTTACAAATATCATTAACTTCCGAATCTGAATGGTCATAACATTTGACAACCGGAAATAACCTTGTTTACAAGAACTGATATATTAAAAAGAATTAAAATATAGCTTGAGAGCCCGTCCACACGAAGACGCGTTTAGCTCTATACGCATACATTTTTTATCATATTGGCGTTTCATCCACACGGATCCGGCGTTTTATGAGAGTGAAACCGCTACTTTTTGAAACCAGGTCTAAAAGTGGATAAATCTGAAAACGACACCCTTGCGGTTTCGTGTGTGCAACCAATCCGTATATTTTGTGAAACGATGATGTCATCACATCACGTGTCGGCTGTGTCACACGCCATCTTCGTCTTCGTTCGTATAGACCACTTTTGCGTCGACGTCACAGTTACGTCACGACGCTAGCTGTAGCGTAAAAAAAAAGTGAAAACTGGAGGCGGCCAATGCAAACCAGCACAGATTCGGCTACATAATAAGGAGCTTAAATTCCTTTTATTATTTTTAAATGTGCATAGGGTATCTCTGTGGCAGAATTACAGCGCCCCATACTGGTCCGGCATATATACTACAAAGTTTTCAGTCGGTTTCAGTGGTTTCGTGTGTACGCAGGTATTTCTTGAGACGACGCCGTGTTTACGGATTTTTTTTTTTAGAACGAGGGAAAAAAATCGGATAGGGAACGCACCTGCTTCGTGTGGCCTGAGTGGGTATTTCAAGGTTTTGTGTGGGGGAAAAAAAAAAAACTTCCCGAATTATATTTGTCACACACACACACACCTGGTTCACTATCTTTGTGGGGACTCTCCATGGACGTAATGGTTTTTATAGTGTACAAACTGTATCATCTCCCCTTACACTAGTGCTGTAGCGGCGCGTCGATGACGTCGATGATTCGACGTCAAAATTGCGTCGACGTCATATTTTTGCGTCGGCGCTTCTTTATTATTATTTTTTTTTGCATGTTCCCGCCGGTACAGCTTGCCACACACACGTGGGAGACCGACACATTGCAGAATAGAGGACGAAGATGACTAGAAGTGAATGTGCTATCCATTAAATGAATCACACACAGTAAACAAACCCTTAAGAAAAAAAATTGAAATTTAGATGCCCAAACTGGGTGCCGGTGTGGTGATACAAGCTCGGACAGATTCGGCTTGAAGTCGCTTCCAGGCGCGGCGCCGCGCGCGCTGTTACAAAAAAAGACGTACACATTAGACTAACGTTAGCCAGCTTATATAGTATCTTGATTCAGTATGCTAGTATTTATTTGAGATATTTTTATTAATTGAGCAGCAGAAAAAATATTCTTTATATTAGTCGTCCAATTAGTCATTAGATTAGTCGACTAATCGATAAAATAATCGCCCAACTAATCGTTTAGTTAATAATCGTTTACCCAGCCCTACCTTACACTCACCCTAACCCTATCATTCTGCCTGATTCATAAGCTTGTTTCCCGAGACGAGTCCCCATGAGTCAGTTTGCATTCAGGTTGAAGACATGTCCCCAACAACACACACACACATACAACTAAACTTGACACCTTGAATAAAGTGCTATTCAACCATAGATCTGTGTCATCAACTACATCCTCAGCCTGAGAAGGGGGAAAACCAACCCTTTAGGCCAGAAAGGACACAAAGAGGGCTAAATAATGGTGGCAAGTAATACCACAGCTATTGTTCATGTCCAGGTGTCCCGTTGCATTTGATATTCAATTCAGTCTGAATCCTGATTTAGAGTTAACAAACTTGGACCAGCCGGGCTAAGTTCGGGCTCTGACATTTGGCCGCTTCTATCGGCTGGCTTGGGAACGCCTTGGCAAAAGTCTCCTCGTTATCAAGCTTTGCTATTGAATGACCAGTCACTGGGCTGTGGAAGCACACTGAATAAAAGAGCTTGTGCGGTCGACTGGACTTCCAGTGGACACATGCGCATTTCCATACGAGAGCACTGAATTTCACAAGACCTCATTTGGCTCGGCAATGCTTTTTCGGGAGGGGGAAGGGATGGGCTGATTGAATGAAAAAGAACAACAGGTTCAATAAAGCGCAGATAATGGCTTCCTGTCTGGGCCGTGACAGAAGAGCTATCTGTGTTCCCTTCTCAGCAGGACCACGGAGGGGTGAGAAGTTGACAACGCTTTCATTCTCCGGAGGACTGGGAGCTATGTTTGGACAGGCCGCTTTACAACAGCAGAGTGGCCTTCACAAATAAACCATCACATTTTACTACTTGGCTTGACCGAGAAAACCTTAAAGGAAACAATCAAATAAAAAATTAACAGCCTGGAAGATTGGGCAGGAGCATTTGGCCCTTGCGTCTTTTCCACAGGATGTAAAACACATTCATAAGAAGCGCAGGACGTCTGATAATGGGAAATAAGAAAAGCGCTTCTTGAAATCTGAAATGGAAATAAACTGTAAATCTGTAATTCACCACTTTTCCATGATATTTCCACTTAATTTTGTATTTAAATAAACATAGGAGGCCATATTAGTGAAGAAAAACATATGTAATTTTTTTAAAATGTGATACGCAATAAAATACTGTTCACTTTTAAAAAAAAAAAACTTTTGCTGATAATTTACTCACCCCCATGTCATCCAAGATGTCCACGTCTTTCTTTCTTCAGTCGAAAAGAAATGAAGGTTTTTGATGAAAACATTCCAGGATTTTCTCCATATAATGGACTTCACTGGGAACCAAACGGTTCAAGGTCCAAACGAGAGTTTCAGTGCAGCTTCAAAGGGCTTTAAACGACACCAGACGATGAATAAGAGTCTTATCTAGAACCCTTCGAGTCATGACTCGAAAAAGATTAGTTCATTTTGATGAACGAGTTTGATCAGGAGAGTCACGAACGCTTATCACAGAACAGAGCAAGGCGATGATTTGTGCTTACAAAACTTAAACTTTGTTATTTATTTTTGAAATGGCCGATCGTTTCACTAGATAAGACCCTTATTCATCGTCTGGTGTCGTTTAAAGCGCTTTGAAGCTGCATTGAAACTCTCATTTGGACCTTGAACCGTTTGTTTCCCATTGTAGTCCATTATAAGGAGAAAATCCTGGAATGTTTTCATCAAAAACTTTAATTTCTTCTTGGATGACATGGGGGTGAGTAAAGTTTAAAAAAAAAAAAAAAAGTAAACTAGGCTACTCCTTTAAGTGTATAAAAAACATTTAATATACTATACATGTTTCACATTCTTGTGTTCGGCTTGATGATTGACTTGCATATGTCGTCGGACAAACGCTGCTATCTGAAAACATTGACTTTTCAGAAGTTTTTGAAGTGTTAAAAGAAGTTATTGCAGTTCATTCGTGATATTCCGATTTCACAGCCCTGATTTTTACTAAAAGAACCATTATCATCACCTCTGTATTTTGCTCAATCATATATTCAGAGTCTTAAGAAGGACAAAAACTCACTTAACTTATGCAAATATGTGAAGCACATCCTTGCCTGCTTCAACATTCATTTATTGGTTACATAACCTGAGCATGACTCCTACTAAGGAAGGACCAAAACTAAATAGTGCATTTCGTGGACCTTGACTTGTGTTAACTTGTCTCGTCTTTTCTATTATTATCTTGTAATGTAGTGCGAGATGTGAAAAAATGCGAGTGTGACTGTCGCAGGTTTCAAACATGATAGCAATGACTTTATACACATTTTTGCCTATTTACTCACAGAATATGAATTTAAAAGCTCACCCCAAATAGATAGCATCCCATTAACGATAAATAATTATATTGAGGTCATAGTAAAATAGTAACGGTCAATCCTCGGTTTATTACACTTCAATAAAAACACGATCAGAATATAAGCAGATTTAAGTAAAGCTCTTTTTCCCCCCTGACAAAAGCCAGGGAAAGCAATACAGTCCAACATCCTCTTAAAGGGAATTAAACGGCTAGCATGACCAATATTAAACAATATTAAGACATAAGGCTCTAAAACCGCTGAGCTTGCTAGTGTAACGTTGACGACTCATCATTTTAAGACATTACGGTTAATTATTGCTGCAGATCAAGCGAGCATGTCACAAATATCAGACAGGTTGGGAGCTAAGTGCTGTCATAATGATTTTTATTTTCAAAAATGCTTTAAAATATCTAACAATACTGTAATATTGCACTGACGCGTAGCTATAAGGATAATCATACACTGACATACACAAAGTAATACTTTTGTTTACGGCACACGCAGTCTGTGCCGAGGCTGTTCGTATGAGTCAGAGTGAAAATGAGGATCTGAAATCGATTTCTCCTGCGCAGGGCAGGGGATTGGGAATGGTTGTGGACCGGGTGACCTTTCCTCAATGTCATTTTGCACTGTTGTACTCACAGGCAGAGTCAAATGTTAGTTTGGGAACATTTTTACAGAGATCAATATGATTGGCATGACTGTGTTTGAGTGCTGCTGTATCACATGCATCCTATTGGGTAACAAGCTCCTCAACCTGCTAGTCCCTGAATCGCATGGTAGACGAGGATATAATGTGCAAACTTACAATCAAATGTTAAAAATAATTGGGTAACACTTTATTTTACAGTGCCCGTGTTATGTTACATGTAATTACTGCAATAATAACAGTAAATGCAATGCATAATTGCATGCAACTAACCTTAAACCAAACCCTACACCTAAACTTAAAGCAATGCTTTAATTAATATTACCGTCATTGTTATGGTGTTATTATATATTTAAGTACCGAGTACTATGAATAACAGTGATAATAATATAGTGTTAGGTTAGAGTTTGGCTGAGAGTCAGTTGCATGTAATAATGGTAATGTAGGACAGTGTTACCAAACAAAGTGTAATGAAAAATTGTTTGGCATAATGAAACTTATTGTGTGCACTTATAGTGTATTGTAAACATATTTTTCTGCTATTAAAGGGGTGATGAACTGAGAAATCAAATTTTCCTTGAGCTTTTGACATCTAAGAGGTCATCATATTATAAGAATATCCTGTAGAATATCCTGTAAGTTTCAGAACTGAAAACGTCCTTGTTAGTCCAATAAAAGCTTTTATTGACACAGCCTCTAAAAACGACTCGTTTTTAAAAGTGGGGAACTATTCATTCATTTCATTTTTATTATTTACATATTACATATTACATATTTATCATTAACAAATATACAGCAACAAATATTCAACTCATCATAAACATAACTTTTGATTAAACCAAAGGGTATAGGCTGAAGCTCAAGGCTTATTGACGCCTATCCCTCTCAATTTTTTACAACAGTCAAACAGTGCTCAGTTTTCTTCTTACAACACTTGAAACAACAAAGTCATAGATTTTAATTACCCACACCTATCTATATGAAAGTATCATCTTGTTTCTTAGGAGCCGTTTAAATCCACTTATTGTTTGTGTCAATTTTAGATCTGTATGCAAACAATTCCATAAATTCACTCCTCTTACAGAGATAGTTCTACATCTAGTATTTGTGCGTACCTTTAGTTTTTTAAACAAACATATTCCTTTCAACTCATACCTACAATAACGTTTCTCAAACATACTCAAAATTTTATCAGGCAGCATTTTATAATACACTTTATATATTATCAATGTAACCTTGTAATCCACTAAATCATAAAATTTTAGAATGTTTAATTTTAAAAATAAATCATTGGTATGATCCCTATATTGTGATTTTGTAATTATACGTAAAGCTCTCTTTTGTAAAATAAAAAGTGGTAGGGTGTATGTCTTAAACGTATTACCCCAAATCTCCAGACAATATGTTAAGTATGGAACAAATAATCATGCATATAACATAAATAATGCCGTCTTATTTAACAAGTTCCCAATCTTATTTAATATCGCAACTGTCTTTGAAATTTTAGATTTTACATAATCAATATGCTTTTCCACCCCAATTTACAATCTAATATAACACCTAAAAAAACATAGTCTAATATAACACTATGACGACAAAGAGGATAAAACACCACCCCCACAGAAGATGATCAACGCCTGCTTCACCACGGCAGGTTTAGCCCCGCCCACCGATTCGCGCATTACACACATAAGTATCATACATGTACATGCGCTTACCTCGTGATGACAAACTGGATCGCTACCGAGCAATACAGAATATTGTGCAGTGCCTGGTTTTGGAAGAACACAGTCGCTGCATAAGCTTCCTGTGGGTTCCAATTAGGACTGCATGGATAACTTTATCCCCGTGAAATCAAAATTGAACCTATTTACTTTGCTAGCGCATATTACTAGTCTTGTGGTGAACAATTAATCCGTGCAAATGAATATATATTAAAAAAATGTTTTACCTTAGTAATCTTTAATCAAAATCTGAAAAGTTACTTCCGGTCTGGAACGGTTTCTTTTTCTGATGACGTAGGTTTCACAGTTTGGGTGGGGAAACGCTTAACCACTCCCCTCAAACCGTTAGTTTGCTATGAGCGAGAGATGGAGAGGAGGAGCGCTAGAGTAAAACCCTGCCCTCTGTTCAATATTCCGTTTCACTTGGAAATACGTCACAGCACTGGAGAAAAATCGTTTGCAACTTCCGGTTCACGGGGACTTTAATGATGTTCCAGCTGATGAGGTAAAACATCGTCGTCTGTTCGCTTCATTTCACTGAGGATTGTTTTGTCAACAAGACTGGATTTGCAGACCGATTAAGAGTAAAGAACGGTGCTGTGCCGTCTATATTGGATCTGACAGGAATATTGTGCAACACACGGACTCTGGGTCGAACATGTATGGGCGAATCCGGTTGCCATTTTACAACATTGGACGTTTTCTCCCATGTGCACCGACGGGTGAGTTAAACTCATTATAATATGCAAAACTGTTCTCCACTCGCAGCAGTGGGTGTTTTACTTCCAAGTCTTCAGTGCCACACGCACATAAAAACCGACTGTTTTTTAGGTAGGCTCACAACAGGGTACAAAATAGCCTATTACTTGTTCATTTTGATGTTTTTGAATGCAAAAACCAAGCGAATGTTATAAGTTGACCTCAGACAACAATATAATAACATTTAAAAAGCCAGTTCATGACCCCTTTAAGGTGGGATGCGAGTGAGGTTAGGGACGGGTTTTGTGGTCTGGTTTATGGGTGGGTTAGGGTTAGCAGGTTATGTTTTTTTTAATAGATAAGTACAACCTAAAACACAATAAGTGAATTGTATCAATGTATTGGTTTAAATGTTATACTTAGTAAGTAGCAGTAACTCTGATTACCACAGTAACTTTGGTAAGGGTATAACTTATATAAACCTGACCTGACCTTAACTACCAATGCAAGCAACCTCAGTTAGTTTAAACCACCTGCTAACTTAATATTGACGAGCGTAAATGAACATTTATCATAGTAACAAGCCCTGAAATAACGTATTTTTGAGGAAGTGGTTTCATTAATGTCCAGCGTAATGTGTAATAACTTCACAGACAATAATTAATGAGTAATAAGCTTGGTTTTCATTTGGTCACTCACCTTTTCAGTTGCACCTGCCTGTTTGTATTATGTAGCCTACACGTACACCATTTGCAAAACAAATTTCTTTGTGGCTTTTTTGCTGTTTATAAAGTGATAAATACTTCTAGTGAGAAGAATACATCCAAAATACACTTTTAAAATGTAATTCTGAAGGTTCTGAAATTGGTGATTTTTTTTATTTATTTGTATTTTTGTTTAATGGCTGTTGATAGTGTTTATAATTTATGGAGTGATAAGAAGAGATATCCAAATGAAATCCCCTAAAACCTGACTCTCATTTGTCAGAAAAATAAGAACTTTTATTTATTTTATTTTTTCAAAAAAATGTATGCGTCATTTGCATCCTCAGAAAACGTGTGATACACCTTTTTTTTTTTTTTTTTTGCAATTCTAAAGCAATCAACATGGGACGTAGCCTATGTTGATACCTATCAGTATGTTTTACCCTATTCCATCCTCCTGGGGTGTGTTGCCTTGGCCCTTGATCGTGTGTTTTCGACGCACGCCGATCGCGCTTATCTCTGAAGCGATCTCTGCAGTCATGAATGGAGCGGCTGAAGGTTACAGCTTTTATGAATGAGTGCAAACAACAACTCCTCTGCCCTTCGCCCTTCCGTTTGACAAGCGCTGGCAGACTGACTCCAATTCATCCGTGAGGCCACTATTGTTAACGTGTGACAGCAATTCTGTCACGGAAGGGCAGAATATTAGGAAATACAGCTGAAGAAATGACATTTATAGAAGGCTACAAGGCCTATTAGAGCCAACCCGTCGAGTTGGTGATAAACAAACACATCGCGTGAGGAGGCGAAGAAACGAGAAAATATGTCGGCCAAGCGCCAACCATTACATTAAAAACCTCTGGCCTGACATATTATTAAGCGGTTGAACGAGGTAAATTAACATTCTTGAGTTATAATAGTTCACAGGCCCAATATAACCAACTAAACAGCCCGAGCAGCAAACCTGCCTCACAGAACGCATTGTCACCGAGCCAACACAGTCAAACAGTGTTTTTATGAATGAAGCACTGTATGCAAATGAGAACGATTCAAAGCGCCTGAGAAGAAAACAAATGGCGGATATATATCCGACCACTGCAACTGACTTTCCAGAACATTAAACCACTTCGGTTTTTATGACCAAGTCAATATTTAAACGCGCTCAATTGTTCAAAAAACAAACAAACAAAATGGCTCTGCTGCGCTAAGCAACGTGCGGCGTGCAAATACACATAGGAATGTTTAAGGAAGTGCCTTTAAACCATCAAATCCCTTTACCAAATATTTCCGATCCACCCCTACTCCATCTTCCCCCCTCCCTCCTTCGGACTATCAGTGGGAGAGGGCCCGATCCCCCTTTCCACTGACAATACCACTCAACATTTCAACGTAAAATAGTTGACCAAACTTTTCCAGCACCATCCCCGAGATGCTCGCTGACTTGCTTTAACCATTAAAGATGTGACATGAGAACAAACGTCCAGAACAAAGACAAACCCTACCCCAAAATAGACATTTCTTTCCAGGTACTTACTCGTTTGGGTGTGTTTCTTCAATCATTTTTCTTGTTTCACCTACAAAAAAATCCCACAATGGGTGCACTCAGTTCGTTCGTCATTTTTTATCCCACTCTTTTCCATAAAATCCCTCACATTTCGTTCTTCTAAAGTGTCTTCTTGTTGCGCTCTCTCCTCTCCTCGTCTCCGTCTTGATGGGTTTTTTCTTTTCTCTCTCTCTCTCACTCACTCTATTTTTTTTTTCACTGGATCTAACCAGTTGCTGATGAAAACCTTGGAGGATCTTGAACTAAAGAGACCTAAATCAGATCTCCCCGAATAATTTCCCAGAGTTTTGAAGTGCTTGAGCGTATTCCCGAAAATCCCTTAGATGAAAATGCGTTGATGTTGCTGAGGGTGGCCCCGACGAGCCCCATCTCTGATTACTCCATGTTGGATTATTGTGCAGCAACAGCGCGAGCCCAGCGCGAGCACCAGCAGCAGCGCGAGGGGGAGGGGGGAGAGACCGGAAGCGATGACGTCACACTGCAGGCCGAGCGCCTTTCAAATCAGTGGGATTCGTTTTACGGATCGAAGAACGTCTGGCTGGAGAGCTGATCACGATAGCAAACAATTTAAAGGGATAGTTACCCCTAACAAACAAACAAATCCTGTCATATTTAGCTTACTCACCTTATATTTGTTCCAAGCTTGTTTTTTTTTTCTTCTGAACACATAAGAAGATATCTCATTTCTAACAAGACAGTTGACGGTAGCCATGGTAGCATTCAACTACCATCAACATTCTTCAAGATATCTTCGTTTGTTTTCAAAAGAAGAAACTTTGGTCAAAATCAACGAATTTTCTTTTTTTTTTTAATGCGAACTGTCCCTTTAAAGAAATGTTATGCTTATGTTATGGCTTAAAGGGATAGTTCACTTTGAAATTAATTTTTGGTATGTTTTAGCTTACCTCAAGGGCATCCAAGATGTAGGTGTCTTTGTTTCCGCAGTATTTTCAATTCTGATATTTTTAGGTCAAACCGTTCTTGTCTGTCAGTCATATAATGCAGGTCTATGGTCACCACCTCAAAGAGCATGCACAGAGAAGTCCAAATTAAACATGATTTAACGACTCGTAAATGTAAGTAAACATTGATCGACTATGACAGTGAGAAAACGAACAGTATTTATATCATTTTTACCTTTTCAGCCATGTCCAAGTACTCTGAGGACGCAGGTGCTTTTGGTCTATTATTCATTGTCCTCTGGTCATGCTGCACTTTTTTTTTCTTTTTGACTGATGTGAATGCTTGCAAATTTTATTTTGATAAATTTCATATACAAAATCAGGAGGATATTTGGCAAATCTAAAAATGTATGTTTTTTATTACTAAGGATTACAAATTTGAAATTGTGTTTTTGATACTAATTTCAGTGTTTTATTATTATTATTATTATTATTATTTAACTGGAATTGGAACTCCAATAAATTTGTGTCCTGATCTTCAGTAAAATGAATAAAAACATCAGATAACACAAAATGAAAACAAAAAACATGTCTTTTGGTGTTTCTCCTAGTGAATTCATATAACTGTAATAAACCAGGTTATAACAAAACTTACATAAACAGGTCATATGACTGCGATAGCTGAGTGCATGTTTTTGTGGGGGTTTTTTTGTTTTGTTTTTTTAGTGTTTGAAGGATTTATGAATTCCCCTGTGAAAAAACAAACATATTTCTTCATTTTTTTTTTCACCTTATGTGAGTGTTGATATATAACAGCACACAACAACAAGGGCTTTTTAAGTGCTACTTTAGAGCACCACTTCCTCCAAAAAGTGTAATCAGGGTCAAAGGTGGACAGCACAGACTCCTTATCTGTGTAACTTCTGACTCGGAGGGAAAGCTGAGGATTAGACACGCTTTGATCAAGGGACCAGCGAGGTATTTTGAGAACTGAGGGGAACGTTCACCAGTGACAGTCCAAATTCCTTATTGATCACTTCAAATCAGGACGCCCTCAGAAGCATTCCTCATTCAATTTGTTTACTACACAATGACTTCTAGTGGGAGCCACCATTTGCAAATCTCATCAATGCATCTCAGATGCCATAAAGTAATCAGGAAGCTGTTTTTTCAGGCTATACACACTCAAAAAAGCTTTCAACACTTGACAATAGTTAACTACCCTGGCTATCACAATCAACAACTACAGTTAGACATACTTCAAGATAAGAACACCATTGTGATGCCCACCCCTCCCTCATAGTCCCATTATCATGTGACATTTTATTCATTGGCTGCTAGGGCAAATGTTTGATCACAGAACAAATGGGAAAACATTTACAGAAACTGTAGTAGACATACACTGTGTAACTTGTGGCCCTCTAGCGGTTAAAAAACACTGCATGCATTTTGCGGAAGAATATTGTTTGGTTGTGCTTCGGCTCTGCGTGACTGTGTGGAATATGATCCTTCACAATTATAGGTAGGACGAATGTTTTACAATGACATATGACTACATTTATGGGTTCAATAAAATACCTTACTCACCTGCTGAGTAATAAAAGCGCCATCATCTCCACGTCGCTTTGACAACATTTCAAACCCCTCAGTTCTCGTCATCTCTGAAAACCCAAGCCAATGTTGATTCTAGTTGTCTGTTCGTGTGAACTTTGGAGATTTAGCTGCTCCATGTCAACCTTTCTCACTCGTTGTGACGACTAACCTCTGTTACATGTGTCAAAGCAGAGCAATTTTTCTCTATTTACGGATATGACGAGACATGCACGCGAGTGTACGCATTTCCCGGGAAAACCATCCCGACCGTATGAAATATAAATAATTATAGGCGTACCATAGTGAATCTGGGTGGGACAATTGGATAAAGAATCAATGATAATGACTATTTATTTTGAACAAAAAGCACATGGCCTACCTTTAAATTGTCAATTTGAGTATGATATAAAAAAAGAACGAGCAACAGCAAAAAAATATAAATCACATTCTTTATTTAAATCAGAATTAGGCAGTTACACTAAAATACAATTAAAAAAAGAGGGGTGAATAAGATCCAGTTACATAAATTGTGATTGGCACTGGACAAGGATATATTTAAAATAGGGCGGTCAAACTATTAATCGCGATTATCCAAAATAAAAGTTTGTGTTTTCATAATATATGTGGGTGCACCGTGTATAATTATTTTATTTATATAAATACACACACATGCTTGTATATATTTAAGAAATATTTTCATGTATATCCTGTGTATAGATTTATATATAATTTAATAATTATTTTTCTTAAATATACATGCATGTGTGTTTATTTCTATATATATATACACAAAATAATTATACACAGTGCACCCACATATATTATGAAACACACAAACTTTTATTTTGGATGCGATTAACCGTTTGACAGCCCTAATTTAAAATATTATTGAACAAATATGTGGTGTCTCTAATATATGCATGAGACAATCTGAGACAGAACAACTACCAATGTTTAAATGTCCATAAACAATCTGTCTGAAACAATATTATCCGTATCAGATTTATTCAATAACATTTCTTAAAAGTAGCATCCCGGCATTATCAATTGAGGGAATAAATTGAAGCGACTGTCTGATTGAGATTTCAGATTTTTTTTAATTTTATTATTATACACAACACTGCATGTGAAAAAAAAAAACTTGAAAACTTGAAAACAAAAGGACAGCTAGAGAATAAAAAAAAAATTCTTAATATATATATATATATATATATATATATATATATATATTTAGATATATATAAGCAACATAAAACTTCAGTTGCAAATATTGAACTTACATTGAAGTGTGCTTAAACTATTTTTAAAGGCAGACAAAGCAAAAAAAAAAAAAAAAAAAATCCCCAAAACTCTCAGTTCAATTTCTCAAAATGCAAAAAACACACTTCGCAGTAACTCGAGTCCCTCTTATTATTCTGGACAAGCACATGACACAGTAACAGGGACACAGCACAGAATGAACAGACAGAAACACAGCTACAGGGCTAAAGCTCCATGACCACACTGGAATTAAAACCACCACAATAAGTTTTGGTTGCTCGGTTTCATTTATCATAACTCTGGCAAAGAAGTCATTTCCCCTGGAAAAAATACATTTTATTTCGATAACGCTTCCTTTTATAGTACAGTACTTACAGGCAGTGTTTCCTCTAGGATTTTTCCAAGCTGTGGGGGCAGGCCCATTTCCCCCGGCGGGGGGGGGGGGGGGGGGGGGTTGGGGGGGGGGCACGCCCCCTTGTCTCCCCAAAGTATTATAATCGATCATGCGCATCCCGTGTGCAGAATGATGCACTTGAAGCAACACCAAGTCACAGCACGCAACGCTTCACATTGAAAAGAACATAGCGAAGGGATTAGATCTATAATATGCTTAGTAGGGCTGGACGATTTGGGGAAAATGTCATATTGGCATTACTGAGGTCAATATTGCAATTGTGATATGCGATTCCGATACAATAAAATGCTTTCATGAGTCCAACTTGCTTGGTTCTAAAGTAAAATGCACACACAGCTTAGTGATCATTCTGTGTATTAATGTTTATTTCTCAACTCAAACTAAAAACAACAACTAAATGATTGATAACACCTATAATGATCAATAAACCAACCAAACCATCATTACAGTGAAAGCTATCAACTTTTTAAAAAAAATTATTAGGCTAAAAATTTTTTTAACAACTTTTAAATTAAGTGAACTTCAAACAATCCCCACATAAACCCATAATAAAAACCATATTTACCTGTGCCCTTCCTGTCTTAACAGGTAGGATACAGAAATTGAATAAAGTTATCAAACAGTCTGCGCTGCATGAAATATAAATTACATATAGAATAATCCTTATTAAAGCTACAAAAGTTCTTTAGTCAAGATCAGTGAGTAATTTTCTAATTTCCCTTTGTTCTTTTAACTTTACTGACAGAACGCTTTATTCGCTGCTGGCGCTTTAAGAGAACCCGTTGCCGAGACGCGGATCTCACATGCGCCTCATAGCACAACTCTTTTCGTCCATAAGACTTTTCTTACGTTATGAAGATACTCGACAAAACGACATTTTGGCATAATTGTGTGTGCTATTGTTCGTTCAAGCTCGAAAGAGAACTGTATTCTGGCACGCGTCAGTGCATGCGCATTATGGCTGCGAGTCTCATTTAGGGCATTCACAGGCAGCTTTTCACTTCTTGTCGTGCAAAATGCGAAAAGGCATTTGCACGAATAAGAGCGGGATCGTGTAACACTAGTCAAAGGATGACAAAAATGAAGAGATGCTGCATAGCCCTATTTGTTTATTTCATATAAAATCGCGGCATTTTGCGTTATATAATTGCATAGGTTTGAGATCGCTATTACGATTGCGATTTGATTAATCGTGCAGCACTAATGCTTAGTGTATTCTATATGCAACAGTTTTTTGAGCCTTTTCTTTTAACAGTTTTAAATTTCAGTGCGCATGAAGAACAATAGCACTCTCTCGACTCTATGCTGTAATCTCACATACACCCGGGAGAAGGGAATGTGAAAGGGCAATAAACTCCACTCCAGCAAGATAAAGTCATTTTATGAAAACCATCTACTTTATTCTTTATCTACAAATAAAGTATAATAATGGGAATATTGACCTTGAAGAGAGTGTCGTCGTGTCGCAAACGAACGCGACGTGCTGTGTGAATTCTGAATGAAGAATGAGGCGAGATGACTTTCCGTTAACTTTAACTTAGCGACTAAAATTACACATTATACAATGACTTTAGAAGTCTTGGAATATAGGGTGAAAACTTGATTGTGCTTTACAAAGTTTGTTATGCCTTTAGTGGGGCTTAACAAAATAACATAATACTATGCAGAATATCGGACGTCACTGAGAAGCTGCAGCCGTGGCGGGAGGATTTTAAGTGTGGCGGCCCGCCACGGGAGAATGAATGTAGAGGAAACACTGCTTACAGGGTACTTACAGTGTACTTACCTAGAAAGTACCGGCAAATATAAGGTAAGTACATGGAACAGGGGTAGGTTCAGGGTTAGTACTAGTTATTACCCAGTAATTGTAGTTACTAAAATAAGTACATAGTATTTACATGGGTAACTGGACTGTAAAAGGAAGCGTTACCTTTATTTCTGCCCTCACATTACAGGCAGACAATAACGCATTTAGCTCCGTCACCGGACTGACGTACAGAACAAACACATCCAGTCGTGAACAGGGCTCATTACAGCTTCTATTAGTCTTTGCAGTAATACAGAAGTGATGATGGTGTGTCTTTCATAACCATTGGTGTTACATATTGCTATTACTCATCACTGATTGGGTCATTCCTGTCACGCGCTACTCTTACTCGGTCACTGAAATGAATATGCTTGTGTTGTAGTTTAAGGAAGCGTTTTGGTAAGAGTTTTTAGAAACACGTTCTAGCTAAGATCAGACACTTAGACTTCCTGAATTTAAAATTAAAACATTATTTAGACATTGGATGGAAATTAAAATGTAAACTTGGCCATTACTCAGAAAGGAACTGACACTTCAGAGTAATTGCTATTTTTTCATAATAACGATAATATTATAATTGATGTAATTTTATCAAATTTATCAGAAACATCACAGAATTCATTGGTAATACTTAAAGAAGCTCGTGCTAGTTTTTCCCACTCAAAGTGTTGGGTTTCATATTTTTGAAAGGTTTAATATTTCATCCAATAGATCAATTTAATGAATCGTTCAAAGGTTTGGTTTTTATATTTTTTTAAAGAAATTAATACTTTTTTTTTTTTTAAGCAATGATGCACAGGTCCAGTACACGAAAAAGATTTCAATAAAAAACATAAAAACGTTTAAACGTTTAAATATGAACCGTTTTCAACATTTATCATGATCGGAAATGTTTACAATGATTTCTGAAGGATCATGTGACAGAAGACTGGAGTAATGATGCTGAAAATTCAGCTTTGCATCACAGGAATAAATTACATTGCATAATATATTCAAATAGAAAACAGTTATGTTAAATTGTAATAATATTTCACAATATTAACTTTAAGTATAATCATTTTTAAAATCACATAAATGCCGCCTGTGCATAAAGTACTTCTTTCAAAAACATAAAAAGATCTAATGGACCTCAAACTGTTGAGCAGTAGCATATATAGATTATTATATAATTAATATATTTTATATTATGTGAAGGGGACAAGAAAATGCACCGCAAAGTAGGAAAGAAGCGATCGGCACTCGTACGTCAGTGCAGTGACAGAAGACCAAATGAAACATAATGCAAAACCTCCTCAGTACCATTCATAATTCAAACCCACAAATCCACACCTGGTCACATGACTGCCTGGAACAGAACAGGCCGAACAAAGGAGATGCACAATAGATGCAGGGGTCGAGGGGGGCGTTTATCCGTGTTTATCTGACGGTGACGCCGAGCTTCTCCAGAACGCGCACGCCCTTTTCCTGATACTCTTCCCGCGTCAGCCAGAAGTTGTCCTTGTCTTTCATGATGTCAGCCAGCACCGCTCCACCCAGGAACACCATGTGCTTGCGGCGGGGAGGGTCCTCGATCCGGATCTTGAATTTCTATGGGGGTATTAAATAGACAGCGTGACGAGAATTTCGGGGGAGTGGAATAGCACGGGCACTGACCCACATACCAGAAAACGCTTTGAATGGATCTCTTTAATGCATATAAAAAGCACACTGTCCGGTTGGGAATCGAGCGGCCAACCCAAATGGGAGAATAATGAGGTGTACGGCGTGTGTGTGGAGCCGTTCTGTGTTCATCCGGCTATAAACGGGTGGCTGAAAGGGTCTCATGGAGGCCTTCACGTTAAGTCGATTGCTTTTTAATTTGCCAGTTTCGGGATAGGCAGACGGACACGTCGCTCGGGCGTATCGGCATGCCATCTGAAATTGATCATCTATATATAGCGGCCTGACATGCGGCCCACTCTGAGGCTCCCCAAAATGCTTTTCCAGGCCAATGGCCAGGTTTTAAATGTGATGGAGCTCAGCTGGGCAGTGTGCGTGTAACTGTGGCGTTCTCAGTCTGTTTAGCGGGACAGGAGCAGGGGACGCAGCGCCACCTGCTGGTGCACAGGAGGCATTACCACACATCTGTGTGCCTTTAAAAAGTTCAAACACTTACTTTTATCCCCGCTAAAGTCTAATGTATCATATTTGATATGTACATTTCTAGCATCTTAAAATTATCAGCATGATTAAACCTGCTGAACATTCTGTTGTACGCAATCTAGTTCTGTTGTCTGACTGATGTAAATGGTCTTTTAGTATAATTGTAAAAAAATGTCGTCGTGATGCACTGTGAATTCTGTACTGATTTGTAATAAGTAGACATGAATAACTTTTATAATATTAGTCATATTTCAAGACTGAAGTTTTCATCCATCAAGCTTTTGAGGAGCATCTATTTGTTCACCTCTCAATCATCATTGTATTGCATGGCATTATATGCTTCGCCCCACAATTAAAACTACATAAAACTAAACATTTAAATACCACCTTACAAAGAAATATTATAAGTTGGGCTGTCAAACGATTACAAATGATACAAAATAATTATACACAGTGCACCCACATATATTATGTAAACACAAACACAAAATTAATCACAATTAATAATTTGACAGCCCTTAATTATTAGGTGATACTTTAGATCTAGAATGACAACTGATATTCATATGCAAGTAGTATGCTATACTGTTATAAAAATCACATTTACATTACAAGCTATTAGAATTTAATCTCACTTTTTGGCCATAGAAATACCAGCAAATGGACCAAATTGCATGTTTTTGCTCAGTTTGGGTCTTTGAGTGTTTTTTCCTACTCAAGTACAAGCTTTGTATTCTCACTAAATCACACTTAAGTAGCCATAAAAGCCCAATATATAAAATATAATACAACACACACACACACACACACACACACACACATACACACATAAAATACTTTATCAAATATTTTAATATTTTATAAATATCTAAAGCTTCTGTTCCGGACTATTATTTTTAATGTAAGTCTTTGCAGAGTGAACTATAAGAACCACTTGATTTGAACGCAGACTCTGTGTCACTATCAAGTTAAGTCATTCACTATATGGTCCAGCCTTATGCCTTGTTCAGATTACACAATTTTTTTTGTCTGTTACGATAGTCACTGTGTCAGATTACGCGATTTTGACTCCTAAAAGCGTGGACAAGACACGTCACACGTTGCTTCCTGACCAGTCATCGCATGCCGCCTTTAATGGCGCGCGTGATGTCATCGAGAAGGCGAAACTAGCGAGTGACTTCCGGAAACGAACGTAAACAAACAATGGATGAAGCGGTGAGTGTTGTATTGGCTGTCCTGTGTTCAGAAAAAAAAGTAAAAAAAGAAAGAAAACCCGACAATGGACACGTTCCTGGATTGCTCAAAGAGGACAGTATTGGCGGTCAATCCTCCAAAGAGAACTTGAGGTAAAATATTGTTTTCTTATATATTTGTACTTTCAGTTTTAACGTTAGCACCATCGTCTCTCTTTCGTTTCGCCATTTTTGAAAGTTGTGTACGGAAAAGCTTGTGCTCCTATTGGTCAACCTCATACATGTGACGGAACCGCCGTGGACGACCGTTAAAAAAATTAAACATGCTAGTCTTTTTGTCGTGAAGCATCGGAGACGCGCCGTAGGTTGTCGCCCACTATGACACACTATACGAGATGATACGATCGAATCTTGCGTCCCGATGCCCGTTGTCGTTTACAAATCCCCACGACACCCTACGTCAAACTGATCGTGCCAAAATCGGGCTAAAATCGTGTAATCTGAACCAGGCATTACTTAAAACTGTCCAAACTGTTACTGCTACTTTTGAACTCATGTTTGATGGATGACACATTTACACATAACTTACCGAGAGCTTGTCGACATCACCCTTCAGTACCCGCTCTAGATAAAGCTGCTTGAGTTCCCTCTCTAGTCGAGAGGGCAGACCAGGGTACATGGTGGATCCTCCCGACAGAACAATGTGTTTATAGAACTCAGCCCTGAGGAAGAGACGGCATGATAAAAACATACAGTGAGGTCCATTGATACTGGAAGGGTGAAGTTACTAGACAAAACCAAGTGTTCGTCTTTAGGTTCTCATGTTATTGCTTGGTTTGTTTATTTTAGTGTCACATTATGATACATAACTTATTGTATATTGAAGGGAGGATCAGATCAGGAACTGTAGGAAGTGCTGGTGGTGTGAAATAAGAGCTCACCTTGTGTCAATGTCTGCCGCGTGAATGGTGTTGAAGAGGAGTTCGGCCACTCCGACTCCTTCCACATTAATGAGATGAGGCTGAAACAGAGCCTCCGGGGCCTCGAACCTCTCGCCTCCAACCTTAATGACCCGGCCATCAGGGAGCTAGAGGCACAGAGAACATACGACCGTTAGGGGTTTAAATAAGGCCACATAAAGAGGGTAGTTGTCACATTGGCATTTTTAACACCGAAACTACACAGCAAACGATGCTTTTCTTACTTAGTATTTTTGTCTTGTTTCTTTGTTCATCAAGAAGGATTTACTAGATAATTAAAATGACACAAGACATTATATCTTGTTTTCTGAAATAAAAAAAATAGTGTTTTTGCTTAAAACAAGCTAAATGATCGTCCAATGGGTGAAAAACAAGCAGGTTTTGCTTGTTTTAAAGGGATAGTCCACTTTTTTTTTTTTTGGAAATAGGCTCATTTTACAAATCCCTGTGTACCGTTTTTGAATCCTTTCAGCCGATCTCCAGATCTGGCGGTACCACTTTTAGCATAGCTTAGCATACATCATTGAAGAGGACAAGACCATTAGCATTTCTCAAAAAAAAAAAAAAAAGACCAAAGTGTTTCGATATTTTTCCTATTTATAACTTGACTCTTCTGTAGCTAGTTACATCGCGAACTAGTAAAATTGTGATCTAGGCTGATATGGCTAGGAACTATACTCTTATTCCTGCGTAATAATCAAGAAACTTTACTGCGTGCAGCAGGTGTAATGATATGACGCAGCGCCTAAAAATAGTCCCCAGGAATTCATACTAAAACACTGCGTACGGACAAAGCTGTAAATGATACACGAAGGATCCCATGCATAATGTGCGTTCTATTATTCATCCGTCTCGGAGATCCGAATCGGACGACAGGCGTTGCCTAGCAACACGCCCCCTTTCCTCGGATTTCATCTCTCGGACGGACAACCGTGAGGACACCGAACAAGAATTCTGTTTCGGAATTCAAGAAATCGGTTGTTGTGAGTGCAATTACTAACGTTGCTAGCGTTTGCTAAACAGAAGATTAACATGAAAAACATTAAATAAAGTGAATATTTTCAAGTTCAATGGCTGCGTTGTGATAAGGTGTAGTCATATTATTATTTTTTTTCATGTAAGTGCCTGGTACTCGGCCAGTGCTACCATTATAACTGCTTTCCGGGTGGCATCCATTTTTTTCTCCGACTCTGACACGCAAAACATAATAGTGTGGACGTGACGTCAAATCCGAGGTCCGAGTCGGTTCGTTGGCTATAATAGAACGCACCAATAGTCTCTTGTACATCCCAATTAACGTAAAATTGAGCGCACATGCACGAGCACAACAACCCACCCAGTCTCCTCCCTCAATTAAATACATTTAAATATGGTAATTAGTCCAATTTGGCAAAAGAAACCTGCAAGAACATGGCTAAAGCCAACAAGAAACAAAATTTCACTGAAAATGTCTTCTATGTGAATATATGTTAAAGTGTAATTTATTCCTGTGATTAAAGCTGAATTTTCAGGATCAATACTCCAGTCTTTAGTGTCACATGATCCTCCAGAAATCACGAATATGATGATTTGATGATCGAGAAACATTTATGATTATTATCAGTGCTGAAAACAGCTGTGCTTCTGCTTCATATTTTCATGGAAACCGTGATTTAGTATTTTCAGGATTCTTCAATGAATAAAAACTTAAATCAAACACAGAAATCTTATAATCTTTTGTAACATTATAAATGCATTTACTGTCACTTTTAAACAAATTCAAAGTGTCCTTGCGTCCGTTTTTATGTCCTTGCTTTATTGCCTCTGAGTCGCCAACGGACAAAAATCAAGGCAAATGTACGTACGCCAGACATGAAGTTTACTTGGAGGAACGCACATTCTTACGTTAATTTCACGGTTAGTACATCTGGCCGTGAAGTGAAAACTGGCGTACGCCGGGTTTTTGTACGTACGTAGTGTTGATGCATACTGTAAAGCCCCAGCTCGATGACTTCCAACGTGACAGAGACTAAGTGTGTGTAGTTATGTTGACGGAAGGTAGACTATTTTCAGGCGCTGTGTCATATCATTGCGCCTGCTGCACTCAAGGTACGGCAGTAAAGATTATTACGCAGGAATGAGAGTATAGTTCCTAGCCATATCAGCCTAGAAAATCACAACTTTACATTTTCCGTCGGTCCAAGTTTTAAATAGGAAAAAATATCGAATTATTTTTCATTTAAATTCATAAATTAAATTTTTAAAATTTAATAAATGGTTATTTTTTTTACAAATGCTAATTAGAGCCCGACCGGTAAAGAATTTTGAAGGCCGGTACCGATATTTTTTGCTTTTAAAATCCGATATTCCGATATATCGGCCGATATTTTTTTATTTTTTTATTTCAGAAACGCGCAACAAAACATTAACAGATTTCCCTAACATTAGTTATTTGTAGTTATTTATGAGTTTTAACTAAAATAATATGTAATATGATAAAGCATTTTAAAAAGAAACGTGTTTCTTTTATTGTCACAACAGAACAGACTGATGATATTGGCATTAGCTTTATGGTTAGCTAGTCTATGAGTGTTTAGCTTGCCAACAGGAACGTTGTAGAGTGCCCTCTGGTGGACAAACTATACAACTCCAACACTCATGACATGGTTCAAGCGTGTTTCGTCCGTTTTTATTTTATTTTTGAAATATTCATTTATCGGCCATTATAACTGCCGATACCGATAGTTTGGAAAATGCCTAATATCGGCCTACCGATATATCGGTCTGGTTTTAATGCTAATGGTCTTGTCCACTTCAATGATGAATGCTAAGCTATGCTAAAAGTGGTACCGCCAGAAACGGAGATCGGCTGAATGGATTCAAAAAACGTGAAAACTCAACAGTTTAACTCTGGGGGAGTTGTAAAAATGAGCCTATTTCCAAAAGTGGTGTATCCCTTTAAGCAAAAACTCACCTTGTTTTCTGAAGAAAGTATCGCATCATTTTACTTCTCAAGTAAATCCTTCTTGATTTAAGAATTTTTAGATAATTGCACTGGAAACAAGACAAAAATACTATCTATCTACACACACACACACACACACACACACACACATATATATATTTATAGTCATTTATCTAGTAGTCATTTCATATCAGCAGCAAAAGCATCACAAATATTGAGTGATTTTAATATATGTATATACGTATACATATATTAAATTGTAATATATATTTTAATATAAGTATATACGTATACCTCAGCAGCATATGTATATGCTGCTGATATAAAATGACAACTTCCCTAAAGATGTTATTAGACAAGATGTGTGATCCTTCCTGTTTTTGCATCTTAGAGTTGGGGTTAAAACAAAGCTTACACAGCCCTAACATTATTAAACGTTATTAAACTGTCTCCAGCGGCAACAGGACTGCAAGTGTATATGTTTTATGATAAGTAACCTGGCTGATAAATACTGTGGTATATAACCACTCCTCGTGTCAACATCCAACTGCTTTCTTATCACATGCCCCACACTACTTCAAATTGGCCTTGATAATAAGATGTTCCTGTTAGACTGAGCAAAGTCTCAGGTCTGAAGGGTAACCCACAGCGAGCCTAACTGTGATGACTAATGAGAAAATGGCGACAGGGTGCGTGGGAGTATATAAAGAGCCCATTGAGGACTGTCCGCAGGTCGGAAATGCAGTGTTTCCCAGCTGGGGAAGGATTGTGGCCACGCAGGAAATGATGTTACATGCTGGTTAAGCAACTTCAACACCACACAGCCTTCCTTGTTTCAAAACTTGTTCTTTTGATTCTCTTTTTTGAATGCCCTCTAAAAGAAAAAGTTCAGAAATTAAATCAAAAGAAAAATACCACACCCATACCTACAAACTGAAAGAAAAGAAGGAACTTAGCCCAGTTTATGTGACCAACTGGTGCCCCCTTGAGGCCACTCTGCTTAATTACACATCCAGCAGCCAATCAGAATCCAGCAGTGTGTGGCGTCTCACAGACAGGATGTCAAAGTGTAGACTGAAGAATTTCCCTGCTGCTAAATCCAATCCAAAGAGCATGTCGCCATGGAAACGCAGAACACTTGCGTGTCCCAGAGGGAAATCTGTGAAACCACATACTAAAAACCCCAGCCAGAAAAACGTCTGCCTCACAAACTGTAACTTTCGAACATCTCAGCAAGAAGGATACTTTCACGCTGCAGGCTGTTAACACCTTTTCAGAATTCAACCTTGCGTTAAAATGGTTCATGAAATTCTTCCCAAGCACATAAAACTGACCGTGTAGGTCTCCACCAATACGGTGGTCTCCAGGGCGAGCTTCTGTTCCTGCTCGATGTTGTATCCCACGTAGCAGAGATTCTCCTTCATCATGCGCACCGTCTCGAAGTCTGCCGAATGGTTGAAGGCGTAACCTCGCAGCAAGAGCAACTGTGTGATAACAAACAAGTCAGAATGTAAGTCACGTTTTCCTTATCATCTGATGCGACTCGCGACGTTTTCCAAAGAGGGGCTCTGAACGCGTTCAAGAACCAAGGACCAAAAACAAAATCTTGAATCATTCTGAACATAAATGCATATTCAGGGTTCCAGACTGCGACCAAATTGGTCGCATATGCAACCATTTTTTGAGAATGTGCAAGTTAAAATTGTGCGAGTTAAAATTGACGCTCGCACAACAGATCGCCGTTGTATCAGCTGCTGCAGTCCGTAACTTATATTCAAAATGAACGAGTAGGCTACATTATTAAAGGATAATTCCGGTATTAAACACCTTGAGTCTATTTTGGAGTTTGTTTTGAGCAGAGCAACTGTGCTCCCGGACTTTTTTTACGGTGCGATAGACACCGTGTTCCAGACAGCCTCCTGGTTGTTGCCATCAAGTGGTCTGGAGTGGCATAACGCTTCAGACTCAAATATCGAACGCAAATTTATACGCGGTTGCGAGTTATCTGAATAAATAATTCCACAATAGCAAACAACACAGATTGAAAGCATACATTGCGCCGATATATTTGTTTTTAATCATCAAGGAACACCAACCACTCGGTGAGTTGCACAGGTTTGACAATGAACGTTAAGGGTTGTTTTAAGGACATGTTTGTGCATGCTCATAGACAGCCAGTCTAAAGCCGTCACAGGCGAACAATGAACCTTTGGTCTAATAAAACATCGGTACATAGTCAACCGTTCTCTGAGATTTGTTTTTATGATAATCGAATGTAAAGAGTTTTATCTCTAAAAACTGTTTAGCGTATAATGCTAGTACTGGGGGCATTGACTAAGTAAAAAGAAATCGCTAGTTTATACCACTAACAAGGCTCAAAATAGCCCCACACTAACACAGTAACATAATGAGGCTCCATACATGCAAACCGAAGCATTGAGAACTTTGTAAGTGTACAGACCGTTTAATAAGAAGATACTTTATGAAGACAGTTCACTTCGCGAATACAGACAGGAGCCATCTTAGAAAATAGTCTCGATAAGTCGATCCCCGAACGCCGTTTATACAGTTCAGAAGTTCGTTGAACTTCATACAGTTCAGATCACTCAGCACGACCTTCGTGGTTTGACTTATCAAGACTATTTTTTAAGATGGCTCCTGTCTGTATACGCGAAGTGAACTGTCTTCATAAAGTATCTTCTTATTAAACGGTCTGTACACTTACAAAGTTCTCAATGCTTCGTTTTGCATGTATGGAGCTTCATTATGTTACTGTGTTAGTGTGGGGCTATTTTGAGCTTTGTTAGTGATATAAACTAGCCATTTCTTTTTACTTAGTCAATGCCCCCATTACTAGCATTATACGCTAAACAGTTTTTAGAGATAAAACTCTTTACATTCGATTATCATGAAAACAAATCTCAGAGAAGGGTTGACTATGTACCGATGTTTTATTAGACCAAAGGTTCATTGTTCGCCGGAGTTCTCCTTTAACAAAGGTTATCATGAGGATTGTAGATGTCTTAACAAATGTTAGTAGACCGGGATTTTAAAACGAGCCGTTCATTCATAAATACACAAGATCGCTGTGAAGATACAGACCGGAAGGCAAAGGACAACGAGCGCAGCGCTGAACAGGGGCGGAGCTACATAAGGTCAACAGGCAAAAAAAGTCAAAAACATTATTAACTGGTATTTTTTCTGATCAAAACCTTTTCGGAACGGTAATGTATTATAAGATACTGACCGATTGATTCTCACCCAGTGTTTAAGTCTTGTTCCAAAGTGACTTAAATAACGTCAAACACACAAAACATGCACATGGATTAATGCTGAATGAGAGAGGTAATTTATTAATTTCTACATTAATTTCACACACACTGTTCTTTTAGTTTAGCTTTAAATAAATTCATTTAGGAATGGCGTTTATAATTAATGCCACTATAAATGATATTTGTTTTATTTCTCATTCTTCAAAATACAGTTCAGTTTAAAGGATGTGTCGAGGAGTGGCGGGAACTATTAAAAACATGCTTCGTTTGAATGGCCCTTAGACTCTGTAGTTTTGCTTTAACATGTTATTAGGGAAATTTAGGGAATCGTGGGACATCTGAGCTCTTTCGAGTTAAATGAGGAAGTGAAATGACATCACATTATTTTAACCAACATGTTGAAGCTGAAGTAAAGTTAAACATTTCATACCTTAATGAGATAGCGTGTAATATCTCGTCCCGCAATGTCCAGTCTCCTGGTGAGATGGGGCAGAGAGAAGCCCTCGTACACGGGACAAATGTGGGTTACTCCATCGCCCGAGTCCACCACCACCCCTGTCAAAAGGCCTGGGTGTAGCACAACAGACAAATATTGATAGAATGTCCGAAACAGCGACGCACTGATTGCAATAAAATGTTTTCCAATTCAACTTTGAGCAATGACGTTGTGTACAAGTTTAATACAGTGCATAGGATAACTCACCTTGAGCATAAAGTGTAAGCACAGCCTGGATGGCGATGTAAACCCCTGCAAACTGGTACGTCTCAAACATGACCTAAAGGCAGTGGAACAAACAAAGAAAAATTAAACCGTGATATATTTATTCATTTATTTTTAGCGATCTCGAAACATTTTCGGGCAGACTCATCACGGAGACTCACTAGTAGCCTAGACTTGTTGTTTAACTCCTGCGCTCTGTTACCTGTAGGCGTGGCCTCCTAGGGCAGCGAAGCAAGTGCATTCTGGGAGTTGTTGTCTTTCATCCACATAAGCCAAAAATACATTTTCTGGCTTTTCTCAGTCTAGAAATCTCCAAATTCAAAACTAATTTCACATTTCTTCTACATAAATGACCCATTTTAAATACACGTTCATCTTTCCAGAGGTGAAGTATCCCTTTAACAGCATTTATTTGAAATAGAAATGTAACAAACGTAAAAATGTTGACTTAAAATTACAGGAGTGTATATTCATAATCAAGGGCATCAAAACTCTTATAAAATACGACCTTTTCAGCATTTTAAGTGATGTTCTGATAAACATTTTTCTGTGCATGTTTTCACACACAATTTTTGGATATATTTAACAATAAAAGTATTCTCATGAACTCTAAGAGTAATAATAAACTTTAAGAACAAGAATTACAGCAATATAATCACTCATATTAGGGGGGTGGGTAGGCTTCAAGCGTCTTAATGGAAAGAATATTAGTTGTTGTCTTTGGATTACGGCGTGAAATGTGACTTCACACGAATGGTCTGACAACACACCTCTATGATCTTCTCGCGGTTCTTGGTCGGGTTCATGGGAGGTTCTGTGAGGAGGATCTTGCAGTTGCGCGATTCGATATTGAGCTTCTCCGGGCCGAAGGTGTAATCCCATAAGTGCTTCATATCATCCCAGTTCCTGACGATGCCGTTCTCCATTGGATAGTTCACCTCCAGCATTGAGCGCAGTTCACTCGCTTCATCTCCCACCATCAGATCCTGAGTAATCAGAAGACAAAGGTTAGAAACACCATCTCGGCTCATAGCTATGATGACGAAACCTGTCAAAAACACTTCAATGTGACAGCTCAGCATCAGCATTTCCACAACAGATGCACGACACCGGGAATCTCATGTCCCAGAGCTAATCCACTTTGGTGCAGTTAGTGTTTGGGTCACGAGGAAGCCTTTGTTACGGCTCAAGCTCACGCTGGGATGAGATGGGCATACGGACAGATGTTGTCCTCGTTCACCAGCATGCACAGAACAGCAGATCTCCATGCACAACAACATATTTGTAATTTGCTTTGACCACCCTTTACCCCAGATAAACCCTCACATGTTTAGCACTGGCTTTAAAGGGGTCATGAATTTAATGTTTTTCTATTTTATAATGTTTCCTGGGGTGCACTTTTAATGTTAGTATGATTTTAATATAAAAAATGGTCATAATTTTGAAATAAAAAGCATTTTTCCTCGCCTGATTTTAGCCTCTGATTTGAATGCTCTGTTTGAAGGGGCGTGTCTGTGTGAGACTCCAGTGTATACGCCCATTGCTGTGATTGGCTAAAGTGAGACTCCAGTGTATACGCCCACTGCTGTGATTGGCTAAAGTGAGACTCCAGTGTATATGCCCACTGCTGTGATTGGCTAAAGTGAGACTCCAGTGTATACGCCCACTGCTGTGATTGGCTAAAGTGAGACTCCAGTGTATACGCCCACTGCTGTGATTGGCTAACGTGAGACTCCAGTGTATACGCCCACTGCTGTGATTGGCTAAAGTGAGACTCCAGTGTATACGCCCACTGCTGTGATTGGCTAAAGTGAGACTCCAGTGTATACGCCCACTGCTGTGATTGGCTAAAGTGAGACTCCAGTGTATACGCCCACTGCTGTGATTGGCTAAAGTGAGACTCCAGTGTATGCCACTGGAGTGATTGGCTAAAGTGAGACTCCAGTGTATACGCCCACTACTGTGATTGGCTAAAGTGAGACTCCAGTGTATACGCCCACTACTGTGATTGGCTAAAGTGAGACTCCAGTGTATACGCCCACTACTGTGATTGGCTAAAGTGAGACTCCAGTGTATACGCCCACTACTGTGATTGGCTAAAGTGAGACTCCAGTGTATGCCACTGGATTGATTGGCTAAAGTGAGACTCCAGTGTATACGTCCACTGCTGTGATTGGCTAAAGTGAGACTCCAGTGTATACGCCCACTGCTGTGATTGGCTAAAGTGAGACTCAAGTGTATACGTCCACTGCTGTGATTGGCTAAAGTGAGACTCCAGTGTATACGCCAACTGCTGTGATTGGCTAACTTAAGTAAACTCTCTCGAAAACATATAAAACGTTTTTAATAGCTATCGAGATTAACGGATTGTGAAAAGGGGAGTGTCTTTTTTTTTTAAATCGCTATTTATATATAATTTAATCACAATTTAAAGAACATTATTTAATGCTACTAAAGACAAACAAAGTGAAGTTGATCATTTAATCACTGGCTTGATTTACTGATGCATACGTAACGTTTGTGACGTTGCTGGCAGATCCATATCGTAAAGGTCTGTTTGCAAAGCCTGCGCTGAAATTGCGACTGAATTAGCAAATAATTCACAGAGAAATGCACCGAATACAAACAAATAATGCCTTCCTGAGACATTCACAAAGTAAAAAACACATTCCTTGTATTAGGGTCCATCGGAAGGTAATGATATTGATCCTGTGTCGATCTTTTCTCATTCTCATGTCACTATTCACTAACGCTCCAGTGGGCGGCACCAAAGACGCATTGATTTAGACGTAGGCGTTGATATTCTTCTGCAAAGGCGGTCTTGCGTTGCCCTATGATGTCAGAATTCCACACTTTTTAGACCATATCGTTTTCTAGTCTTGGTTTAAATAAAAGATGTTTTTGGAATAAGATGATATTTTTATAGTCAAAGGAAATTTGAATTCTCAGTTCATGACCCCTTTAATACCCGTTCACACCAAATATGATAAGTTTTATTAATCGATCTAATTCAATGAGAATAGAGAAGTCCACACCATAACTATAATGATTGTTCTTTAACCCTAATTGATGGAGTGTGTAGCTTTGAATTTCTTCAACAACCATCTAAGAAGACACACCATGGCTATATTCCAGTAGACTTTACAGAGAGCTTGACTCTTGCAAAAATGTATGCACCTCTTATTGGAAATAACAACATCACAACATTGATTTCCATCAATGTTTGGTCAAGATCATGTATTGTCAATGCAAGAGTCCTGTACTCTGTAATATCCAAACAAAAATGATTCGTGTTGCTCCCTCACAACCTTTCTTTCACAATTTGGGCATGATGAATCTTGATGAATCTGGAATATGGTCAGGATGTGTCTTCATACATGGTTGTTTAAGAAATGAAAAGCTACACACTCCATCAATTACGGTTAGAAGAACTGTTGCCAAACATACAACATGCTAGAAACACAATCACTCCAATAATGATCCAGTCATAGACTCTATTTAAATTATTTAAATCCAAAGAGTGACTTTTTTTATATATACGGTTTGGTAATAGAGATGCTTGTCTGAGAGAACATCTCTAATAACTAGGAAGGAGTATTGAATGAATCACTGAATGTTAATTGTATGGATTATCACGTCGTGCACGGGTACAGTGTGTTCTTTGGCACCGGCACAGGATGTGTCTGGTAGTGCCATGTGTTTTCAATGGAGCCCCGCTGTCCTTAAATTTCATCTGTCTGACTAACTTCCTGGGTACAGCACACTTTCAGCAACATTGTGTTCATCTGAAAAGGCATATTCAGGGTTGTCTAGAAGTGTTTTGAAAAAAAGGAGCACTGTGTGTACAATATCTTGTGAACACTGCTACCAATGCATCTTTTGTGACACGTCAGAATCTATTTAGAGCTTATTGGTTTTCTTCTAGTTCCTCAAACATTATTCAAGAGGCCAGGGGACATTGAACAGACAGACAGGATGATGGGCAGCTACAAAAAGCGCAGAGACATCAACATTTCCCTCCATCTTGAGGCCGACTTCTGCTAAATCTATTTCGGACCGGAGAAGGAAATTAAGCTATAATGTCTGATGGGGATATGAATAGTTGCCAAGTTCTGTCAAAGACATTTGCAGCTTTGAAGCAGAAGACAAAGTGCAGGGTAAGAGCACTTGCACTGTGGCAATTTAGATCATACAATACAAAATATAAAGGGCTGGGCGATACATAGAATCCTACTCACAATATATTGTGCAATGATCTAGAAAATTGCAGTTTCTTTTACTGAAGTTTATAAGGAATGAGAAACTGTACAAAATAAATCAAGAATAACAAGAAATCAGAGATCAATAATCTGCAACACCACTGTAATACTGCATGGTGCAACACACTTTCCTCAGCAGGCGATAAGTGTTAAACAGAGCAAACGTCGTCGGGCTTTCACTTACCATTTTTTTGGTATTCTACTTTACCATGTGAAGAACAAGAAGGAAAGAGTGTAAGTATTAAAAGAAGGACAACATGCTTTATTTAAAGTCCCCCTGTGGTGAAAATCAAGTTTTTAATATTGTTTATATGTCTATGTGGTGTTTTTAATATGATTTCTGACAAACCATGTGCAAATTCATAAGTCAACATCATTGCTGAGTATTTTCTCTGTAAAACAGTGAACCAAAGACAGTCTCAAAAAAGACAGTGTTTCTGACATCACAAAATACCTTGAAGTCAATGACATCAACGTGCTTAGTAGGGTTGGGTATCGTTTGAATTTGAACGATTCTGATTCCGATTCCGATTCCTTGTTTCGATTCCGGTTCCTAACGATTCTCGATTCCGATTCTTTTAAGAGGCAGGGTCAAAAAAGTTTAGCTAACCTTGCTAACCAACGGCCTTTCTGAAGGAAATAATCCTTTCTGAAGGAAATACTCCTCCTTCTGTAAAAATACTCCTTTTGTCACAAATTTTGCATTTTGCCGAGATTTCGTTATTTTTAGAAAAGTGAAGCCACACTTTGGACCGCCGACGTAAGCTACTCATGTTCGACTCGCGCGGTTATGCCAACACTTCCGGTAGACGCTTCTTCGTTGGTGGTGTTCAGCGGTTTCTTCTTCCGCTCGGCGGACTGTGAATATTGAAACTAGGAATCGAAATTTTAACTTTTGAACGATTCCGGGAAAAACGAAAAGTTAGTCCCGATTCCAATCGATACTCGATTCTCGATACCCAACCCTAGTGCTTAGCATATCATTAACAGCAAACTAGACGGGGAGTCTTGAGAGATGCAAGGTTATTGCATTATATTTTACTGTTGATATGAAAATTTGAGTAGATTTGGCAATATAGAGGGTATATGATGCAGGTGTATTACGATGTTATGACAAACTATATGCCTTGACTACAGGGGGACTTTAAAACAACCAAGCTGAAAGTTTTGAACATTACTTTTGAGTATTCTTCAATACAGAGTATTCTCCAACAAACTCCAAATTGATGGTATGACCAGGCAGCGAGTAGCCGGAGTGTGTGGACCTCACCTTAATCTCAATGTTGCCCACTTTAGTTGAGGATCGGATGATTGGCCGGCCCACCAGTGCTGGGAAGATGTGCTCTGGGAAGTTGGATCCGGCATAACCACATTTGACAAACTAAAGGATTCAGAGAGAGAGAGAGAGAGAGAGAGAGAGAGAAAAGTAATGAAGAATACTGTGTTTATCCTCTACTTGTTAAAACAGGAGAGACAACAAGATAGCAAAACAAAACTGCATGTGATGCCTTTAACACAGCTTGATGATTAGCCGTTGTTATGGTTCGCATTTTCGCTTTAAAACAAATAAATAAAATCTTTGCACAGCCCATATATATATATATATATATATATATAAACACATAATCTATATTATATATAAATATAACATTTTAAATACGAATAACACATTTTCATAAATATATACATGCATGTGTGTGTATTTATATATACAAAATTATTATGCACAGCACACACAAATATATTATGCAAACACAAACTTTTATTTTGGATGCAATTAATCGCAATTAAAGTCCTAATATATATATATATAACATTTTTGCATTTAACCTCTGCACCTGCTGATCATAAAAATGACAATTATTATTATTAGTCACTACAATATTTGACCAACTAGGTTTTTGTGATCACTGGATAAAAGTATCAATTTCATAGAAATTGCACTTAAAAATAGCAATTTCTAGCAATTCTACAGATGAGCATAATTAGAAAAACTATATTTAATTTTATAGAATTTGTGCTGAATTTCCAATGACAAAAGGCCTGGTTATAATGGCTTTTAAAATGCTCCAAAACACATATGTTTTTTAGAACATTATGCAAGATGTAAACAACACTGGTCCAGAAGCACTTCCTGTTTCAGTTTTTTAACACTACATAAAAGCTGGGATAAAATACAACCAACAGAACATATAAAGCTGAATCAAAAATTTAAACAAACACCTTTAAGATGTTTTCTTTACGTGTTAAATAAAGAAAACAGTTACAAATTGAAACAGGAAGTGTTTCTGGACCAGTGTTGTTTACATCTTGCAAAATGGTCTATAAAATACTGCAACAGAGAGCCACAAGGACGACATAAGTTTGTAGGCCAATCAGGACGTTAGTATCACACTGGTTCCCTCCATTGCATTTTTCCATTGGTTAACCAACAAAAATGTATGATTCTTCATGTTTGTTCATCACGATAATCTTCAGAAATAAACACAACTTTTATGATCCAAATGCAATCACCAGAATTAAAATCCAAAGCTAAAGAAGAACTACGCCACAGAAACATGATTTCAACATCAGCATTGTTGTTTCCTAATAATCTTTCAATCAAAAACTAAACAGTTTGATGTGATGACATTTAATGTCCTGACGTCCTCTGTATCCTAGATACTATGTATACGTAGATCGATGCCACATTCGAAAGCTGCATTCGAAAGCTGTGTGTTAACGTTCACAACTGTGAGAATGTGTTGGTTTGTGTTTTTATATGTATTAACTCAATATTAGGATTTTATACTTTGGTAACTTGCTATTGTCATGTTATTTTGTCATTGTTGTATTGTGTTAGTTTAGCAAAATGATCTGCTAAAGTTTGTTGAAGATATAAAGAATCATACAAGTGTCTAACTGTTGCATATATGTGTGTGTGTGTGTGTGTGTCTTGTCGTTCCATTTAGCCACTTGTTAGCAATTGCTTTCCACAAGAAACATACAAATGACCACAGATTCTTCAAAATAATATATTTTGTGTTCAAAAGAAGAAAGAAACTCATACAGGTTTGGAGCAACATGAGGGTGAGTAAATGATTACAGATTTTTTTTTTTTTTTTTTTTTTTGGGTGAACTATCTCTTTAATTGTTTTCTTCTTTTTTTTTCATTCATCATTCAGGCTCACCAACAAATGAGCTGGGCATCTGCTCTGTGAATCACCACCAACAAATATGTTTGCATAAAACTCAATAAAAATGTCACTTGTTTCTATGCACGATAACACAATTCCAAAAATGGTCTGAACGCTTTCAGGCTCATTTATTGGTCAACTAACTCTGCTTTCTCTGTGCAAGCTGTGGTTTTAACAGGTGACATCACTTCCTTCTGAATCATCCTGGCTCTTTATTTCATTGGCCGTCTGGGCCCAACCACTTTTAGTATTTACTGAAAATACACTTCTTAAATATTCCTTGATCACATTATCCCCAGATCTCACTGTTTGCATTCTGATCACGTCACTCACTAGCCAACTATGACGTCAAAATATGTGACCACGCCCCCAAATCCCAGGATAAATTATTTATATCAGGCATCAATTGCATTATGTATGATGTCTTCATTTTATGATCAACCAATACAGATCTTCCCCAACAATAGTGAAACTCGATTTAACTTACACAGCTAATTTATACACCGAAAAGCGCGAGAGGAAGTAACATCACCCGGTGCTTGCAACATGCAAAACGTTATCAAAGCAAGTGGATGATCCATTAAAGGCAACATTCATAATGGATGGGGACAGCATGTTTTAACTGTAGCCATTCTTGTAAAGCAAAATGAATCGTATTATTATAGCAATGAATGACAGGAGCAAGCTAGCAGGCTGAGATAACGCTGCTAGCTGCAAGATTAAGCCCTCGGGGTTTCCGATCATGCAACCGACCCATAATCAAAAAAAAAAAAAAAAAAAAAAAAAACTCAATTATTATTTGTGTGCCGTTGTGTTTATGTTATTATGTATGTAGCGATTTATCAGGATCATATACCCAAATCAATCCACATTTCACAGCAACTGTGCTGCTAGCATCTAGTGCGGATTCATTGTAATGAGCTGGTTTAATCTTAAATATGAGAAATAAAGAACACGAATCGCTTTACAGTCGGATAACACCGAGTTTTCGGCAGAGATGAATATAAGGGCAGCTGTCACACATTCCTTATATATGCGCTAAGCATTCAGGACTTCCTGTTAGGGGTCTGTCTTCCTCACTCTCATTTAACTTTAGCCAAAAGCTTAACGAGCCAAAAAATAAATGACAGGTGTTAGAGTTGCGAACGTACCCCTGTTCCGTTATCACAAACCACCACTTTTCTTCCTTGGCTGTCCATCTTTCAAAGCACCGGAGCCGTCAGAGGCAGCCGAAGTTTCTGAAGAAAGTGCCCGTGCTTCAAGCACTCAGCAGCAGCCGCTTTCACTTCCTGTTCCTGACACTCGCGCGAGCAGATCAGCCTTGTTTTTTTTTCCTCCAATGCCCCGCCTCCTGCGTCCTGATTGGCTACTAAGACTTTCCAAGCGGTCTGCGATTGGACAGCTGATGTGTCATTCATTTAGCGTTACCTGAAGTAAACACATATTCTACTCGATGTATTTTCACTTCCCCACAATTCTTACCTTGAAACAATACCACATTTGTTTTTTGAATGTGATTATGTAAAGGAGTTTTGGAAAAGAGTAGCCTGGCTTATTTTTTCTGCTTATTACAAACTCTTTACTTTTGAGGTTATTAATGTGTTGTTTTTGACTTGGGACTCGGGGTCAAAGGAGATGGATGACAGATTAAAGCTGCTTACTTTATGCGGTGAATTTCATCTTCATAAATGTAAAGTAACTGAATCTAAGCCCAACTTTCAACTTTTTTGTGTTGATTTAAAATTATTTTACGACTCTCTTTGTTTATCAGCTAATAAGAAAGCTGCTAAAACTACTTTGTTGCTTAAAAAAATTATGGTTTCTTTGTAAATCACCTCCTGTATTGATGTGCTTGTTTCGTGATCTTTTTTTGTTTGTTTTTTTGTTTATTGAACGGTCCCTTTTGTACTGCCTTGCTTACGTCGTCTTTGTGCATAATGTTTTTTTTTTTTTGTTTGTTTTTTAATTTTATCTATTTTTCTACTTGATGTATCCCCTGTGCTTTGTGTTCAATAAAAAAAAAAAATAAATAAATAAATAAAAAATTTCACTTCCCCACTGTAATAGGCTATCTTTTTATTAATGAATTATGCCTTTAGATTACAATAATTTATAACTTGTCTTCTACTCTAGGGTCACAGTAAAGAAAACTCACACACTATATGTAATTAATTAATTTAGATTTTACTCCAGCTGTAAGTTCAAAATGCATTGTACTTAGTAAGCTACGGGCCAATGCTTTAATGTTTTGGAGAGATAATCAAAGTAATCTAGCCTTTTGTGTTTTCAAATGATGTCCATTCAATTAATAATAAAAACAAGCATAACAGATATTGCTTTTAAATTAAGTATAAACTATTCAAATGAAAAGTGTCTAAAATGTAAATAGGATTAAATGAAATGTTGTTTTCAACATAAAATATTTACGTGTTGAGGTCGGAACACTTCCTTGTGTTCCTAGTTTCCGGTCGGAATGCGACACTCTTTCATTGGCAGAACATCAACATGGCGGCTGTTCTGTCGCCGAGACCGTGCGATAGCAATCCTGCGACTCCTGGGACGCAGTCCGTGAAGGTCTGTGAATGTTTGCTGCTACATCTTGTGGCACAGACTGCAGTTATAACATTGTAGAATATGTGGCACACATATATGCTATTACTGCGTCGGTAAAAACTTGAATGTGAGCCAGAGTCGCCTTTGTTTATTTACTATTAGCCTGCTAGCCGACAGAGAGATAAATGCATAAGTTATGTGATGCTCAGGGTAAAACTTCTTATCTAAAAGAAATTAAAACGCATGAAATGACCCCACATGTATTATTTAGATGGTTTTGGACAGACACTAATAGTTTATTGCGGCCATATAATATGAGTTTAGATCTAGGTAGCGCTGCTAAACATTATCTCTCAATTCCTCCCAATGGGGAACGTTGAAATTTCCTTTAAGAAATATCATTTATGTCTCTTGAAACAGGATGACATTGAGGAGAATTCCAGTGATGGAAGTCAAGCCCTCAAGAGACGCAGGATGGGTTCAGGGGACAGTTCCCGGAGCTGTGACACGTCCAACCAAGAGCTGGGGTGAGCAGCACATCTGACACACACAATCAACAAATGTGTTTTTATTAGAGGGTCATGAAACCCACCTGTTTCAGCAGCAGCAGTCAGTCCACGCCACAGATTTGAAAATGCTACAAAAGTGACAGACCCACAACAAAGCTACGGCTTCAGAGTCAGACACTTTTAATGAGAGCAAAATGAAACTATCAAAGCTTCCCACAGATGCACACGTCAATGTACCATTACACCTACACAATATACTCTTGGTTTTATATGTTCACGGTAAATTACATGCGGCACATATCCTGTGACAGCTTAGCCTGGATGCCAGCCCGAATCCTGCCCACAACATTTTTTGGTCGGGAAGTTCGGTCTGGACTCGATCCACTGATCGATCTCACACTGTACTTGATTGTTCAAAAAGTATCATAACTCTAGACGGGTTTGCAATAGAGTGGGTAGATACCTATAAATACCTAGGGGTCTGGTTAGACTCTTCACTCTCCTTCCAGACCCACATCAATCAGCTTCAAGCTAAAATCAAATCTAGGATTGGATTTTTATTTCGTAATAAAGCCTCCTTTACTTTCCCAGCCAAACTTGCCTTTGTGAAAATGACTATTCTTCCAACTATTGATTTCGGTGATATTATTTACAGAATCGCTTCAAATTATCTCCTTAGGAAACTGGATGTTGTATACCATAGTGTCATCCGTTTTGTCACCAATGCTCCATATAACACTCACCATTGCAACCTTTACAGTTTAATCGGCTGGCCTTCATTACATACCCGGCGTCAAAAACATTGGTATCTTTTTATCTATAAATGCTTACTGTGTAAAACCCCACCCTATCTACAAGCATTAATTTCGAGAGCAATCCCCTCTATGAACCTTCGTTCTAGCAGGTATATCACTCTGGTGGCTACTTAAGCTCGTACTTCGTTTGGACGCCTCTCCTTCCAGTTCTCTGCTGCTAATGATTGGAATACACTTCAAAAATCTTTGAAACTTGAATCCACTGTCCCACTAATCACTTTTAAATCATTGTTAGCAAATTTACTGTCAGACCATTGTACATGCTAACCTGATCTGTGCACTTGATCTACGGATCTGTATTAATCTTCTATGTTTATTATGTACTACTTTGTCTTGTAATTTTATGTGTAACTTATGTTTTTTGTACCTCGACGCTTTTTTGGCCAGGTCGCCATTGTAAATGAGAATGTGTTCTCAATGTGCTCACCTGGTTAAATAAAGGTTAAATAAAAATAAAATAAAAGGAGTAATTATGATCAGACAAGAAACGTTTGAGCCAATCAAATTGCCAGGGCGGGCTTTATACGATGATAGACAGATGATCTGCAAGGACGTAATCATCACGTTATCAAAGAGCGCTTAACGTTTCCCTCAAAGATGACGTATAGATTCCGCTGTCGCGTCTGTTGTAAAATAAATTGACAGCGCATTAATTTTAATAGACAAACAGAGAATTGCCATCCTTCCTACATGATTCGGCAAAAGTGTAACTTATCAGCTGGATCCGACGGTCGTTAAATGATGGGACGTAATGAATAGCCTGTGGTCGTTGTGGTTTCTCCTTTAATCGCAATAATAGAGGAGTACGTTATTTAACTTCTAAAATAAGTAAGTTCTGTAGTTGACAACTGTATGCAAAGTAGTTCGCTTACTGCGTTGCTCTGATTGGTTGTAAGTTTAGTGACTATCCAATTGACTGCAGAGTTTTTTTTTCCTGGTTCGGTTAAGACACGCCTCATAATCAAAGCCCTACGGAGAAGTTTAAGACTCATATTCTGACTAGAATATGACGAAGTCAGGCTAGTGACAGCTATAATTCAATGCACTAAATCTACAGCATTTCTTCTCTGCATCGAAAATATATATGAACATGCTGTTGCATCTTTGATGACTTTTGAGGCTTATTTTGCTGTGTTGTTATAAGCCGTTTGACTGGTTTTGATCCATCTCTCACTTACTGTATGTGATCATCTCACTGTTTGAATCGCCTGTCATAGAAATAAACACGTGGTGTCATGAATAATTAAGGCATCTTTTCATAGGTTAAGGACATGCAGTCTTATGAATAATTATGAGACACCGATGAGTCATCAATCCACTGTAGTGCAAGAAAACGACACATCCTGTGATGCTGACATGAAGATGAATTTAAACCCGTAAGTTGAAAATACAGTTTTTTTTGTTTTTATTTACTAGTTTTCTCCTGCAATCCAAACTAACAGATGGTAAAATTGACTTCTGTGATGTTCAACACACATTACTGTTAAAGTCTTCCCCTTTAAACCTTGCCAGTTGTGTAGGCTGAATTATTATTATTTTTTTATTATTGTTATTATTATTATTTTGGCCGGCGATGCAATGATATCCAGGCAGACAAGCAGTGATTTTGTCAGAGGTCAAATTTGAATAAGGAATAACAAATTCAAGTGAAATTATAGACAAACAAATTAAAAAAGTTAAAATTAAAATAGCAAATAAGTTTAAACAAAAATAAAATATATTGTATTCTATAGTTTATTATAAATTCCTAAGTATTAACATATGAAGATTGTGAAGATCAGACTATAAAGAAAGAAGGATCCCAAAGAAGCAAGATATTTGTAGAGGTAAAAGAGAAGTGGAAGTGAAGAGCAACGAATATATCCAGGAAACTTACATCCTCCTAAATGTATGTTTTGGTCTGATAAGAAAAGGTCAAATTGACTTATCCATAATGTCATAGTTGGTGTAACGGCTAGGCTGACGTGGCCGTATGCTGAAATAAAATAATAACAAGTTGACACAAAGTTTGAACCAAATATTTGGCAAAAACATGGCATAGCGAGAGATTTATAATATGTTTTTGTAGGCCGGTCATTTTTGAAGGTGGTAAAAAAATCCCCCAAAAATAAACAAATTTATGGAAGTTGTAATACCCTTAGTGAGGACGTTTTAGTTCCGTGCGAATACATTAACTAGCATATTTGGGGAACAGAAAATCCTCTCTGGGTCAAAATGACCAGAACACAATGTGAGTGTTAAAAGAATATATCTAGAAATATTTCAAACGACCCATCATTTTCTTTTATTATTAAAATAGATTCCTTCACCATGACAATGGAACTATTTAGCAGTTTTTCTTGCACCATCATATTATATTTATTTCTAGGAAACTGCACCTGTTGGTGGTGTTATTGGCTGGCCCAGTGTTAATTTCTTTGTATTGAGTCTTACTGTGTTTCTTTCCAGACCAACATACTTCCCTGCTGAAAATCTGACAGAATACAAATGGCCTCCGGATGACACAGGAGAGTATTATATGTTACAAGAACAAGTGAGCGAGTACTTGGGAGTCACGTCATTCAAACGGAAGTATCCAGGTAAGAGCGACAACAAGCATCTAACTATCAGCAGGGAAAACTGAATTTGAATGGTTTTCATGTTATCGGTCAAATAGTGATTCAGTTACTGATGATAGAGGTGAAGTTTTGTATTTTGCTGTCAACACATGTTTTGATTTTCAACTTTATACCAGATTTGGAAAGAAGAGACCTGTCTCACAAAGAAAAACTGTATCTGAGAGAGCAAAATGTCATTACGGAAACGCAGTGTACACTGGGTAAGATTTTAATAATTCAGTCTTTCTCGCTTCTATTTCTTTTATTATCTTGCATTTGCTTCACAGAAAACATTGACAACAGTTGACTTTCGTCTTACCCTGAAATTAACTGATTTATGTCTAATACAGAGATGGTTTACTTTTCCAACATAGTGATTTAATTAATAATTTGCTCAACAGCTTTTCAGCCTTGACGTGTAGCTTAAAGGGATACTCCACTTATTTTTTTGAAATAGGCTCATTTTACAACCACCAGCCCCCCCCCCCCCCCCCGTTTTCAAATCCATTCAGCTGATTTTCTGATATTTATATCTGATATTTTATATCAGTAATCAGACAGTTTCTGGTACCATTGACTTCCATAGTAGAAAAAAATATACTATGGAAGTCAATGGGACCAGAAACTGTCTGGTTACTGATATTCTTCTAAATATCCGAACATCGTCTGAATGGATTAGAAAACGGTAAAATTCAACTGTTTAACTCTGGGGGAGTTGTAAAATCAAAAAAAAAAAAAAGTGGACTATCCTTTTAATTAGTTATAATAACAGCAGTAATAAATTCAGTGTATCAGCCTAGTCTAAGGCGTAATGTGAGAATCCTATATTGATGTTCCACCCTTCTTCCCTTAGGTCTCACTGCTTTGCGCAGTGATGAAGTTATTGATTTGATGATTAAGGAGTACCCAGCCAAACATGCCGAGTACTCGGTCATACTGCAGGAGCGAGAGCGGCAGAGGATAACTAAGGAGTACTCTGTGAGCACTCTTAGTGCAGTGAGTAACACACTCTTTTATTCGTTATATAAATTATATGGTACTCTTATATACAAATAATTTTACTCCGCAAGGATGAATTACATTGCGTTATACATTATGAGATGTTAACAATTAATCGGCGATCGATTAATTGTTGATAACACATTTAATCGATAAAACTTATCAATTAAGCAGGATCATGCGTGTGTTTGCTGCTCATCCGCGAAACATGTAAGCGAGCGCGCCGGTGTGGTGAAGTGTTTAGTCCCACTGAATGACACACACCGGAGTTGTTTGGGACTATTTTACACCTTCATCATGACTATAAGTTTGCGTGTGCATTCGCAGCCTTTTGTTTTGTACAAATGCAAGTTGTAATAGTTTATTTTGTGGATGCATTTGGTTAAGAATTGACGTGATGCACGACAATGCATTGCACGACTAATAATGACTGCTGGGACTGTCATATTACACAAGATTATGAAGAGAACAATATTGTAATAAAACATTGTGAATTATTTGGGTTTAGATGCCATGTCGCGTTGTTCCAAAAAGAGCGCGTCCACCACAAAATACGAGTCATTTTGAATGGCACGTAACTTAGTTTAAGTTCACTTGTGCATTCACGTCATTTTGTGCAGATATAATTTTGTAATATTATGTTTATTTTGTATATATCTGATTAATATCAAAAAGGATGCGTTAAAAAACGCTAACTAAGTGCTCAATGGTTCAGCGCACGCCACTCAAGCAGAATGCAGGACTCACAATGGTTATGTGGGACTGTCATATTACATAACATGAGAACACTATTTTATTAAATGGTTGTGAATTCATTGGGTTTGGTTGCCGTTTTCAGTGCGTTGTTCCAGCGCGTCCACAACAGTCACACATTCTGACAAGCACACATCCGAGGCGGCGTTGGTGACGCATTGTATTTGTCATTATATTTATATATTAAATAATTAATTTAATTTATCAACCACATCAAAACATTTTACAATCCTACTAACCCTTTATTTAGATTAAAAACCATTCTTATAAATTTGGTGAGGAACATAGCTTTTTGAGCAGCATTTGCAGACCCTGTAATGCTGTTTGCCATTAATGCTAACGATTAATTGATCGTTAATTTAATCATGGGAATTTTTGAAAATTGATATCCCTATATACATTGTTACAACAAAAAATCTATTTCAATGAACTACATGCACTGAGTTTAGTTTTCAAATATGGCTCGCTGACATTCGCTTATGTACGGTATATATTTAGTGTGCTGTAGCCACCTACTGTTTTAAATGTTTTAAGCGCTCAGTTTTTTTTTTTTTTTCATTGACCGTAATTTCAATGTCATTTACCGGTACATGTTTATGCCAAAAATCATAGTAGTAATGCTGTCAATGTGTTAAGGTTTAAGACAGTTAAATTTCTTTACCATCATTACATTTCTTAAGGCAAGTAGCGAATTCATTCAAACTATTTAAAATAACTGGAATAAGAGCACAACAAGCAAATCCTCTTTACCAGTCAAATTCATTTATAAAGGGAAACTCAACAGATATGAAATATGATCAGTTTGTGAACAACACTGTAAATGAGTACTACACTGCTGCAGGTTAGTAGGGAAATATATTCATTTATTACACACAATGCACATTTGGAAATGATTCATGTTAATGCTGAGAACATGATTCATTGTTTTAATCAACTGACAGGCCTAAAACCTGAGTAACTGTCTCTATGTAGGTGCACTGAACGCTGTTACCAGAAATGCCTGAGCCGTACTAAGTAGTATGCATAAGTAGTCCATTTTTTTTTACTTTAGTTTATTAAAACAAAATCACTGTTGCCACAAAAATATCTCAGCACAACTGATGTTAAATTGATAATCAGAAATGTTTCTTTAGCAACAAATCGTCATGATAGAATGATTTCTGAAGGATCATGTGATGCTGAATACTGGATGAATGATGCTGAAAATTCAGCTTTGCTATCACAGGAAATCATATTCAATATATTCAATAGAAAATCATTTTAAATTTGAATAATATTTCGCAAGAATGCATCTTTGGTGAGCATAAGTGACTTTTCAACTGTTATATCCTTGTTTGCAGTAATAAGCATGTAATAATGAAGTCTGTGAGTGCTAATGGTCTGACTTTTTTTCTTTTTAGCAAATGCAGCAACAGAATCCTCAAAAAGTTGAAGCCAGTAAAGTGCCGGAGTACATAAAGAAAGCAGCTAAAAAAGCTGCTGAATTCAACAGTAATTTCAACCGAGAGCGGATGGAAGAGAGAAGGGCTTATTTTGACCTTCAAACACATGTAAGATGCGCTCATGTTCTTTGATAATCTGCTTTAGTGTGTAAAATTCATATAAAACAGCTTCATTTAGATACACAAATGAAATCTTCTAGTACTCCACTTTTAGACGTACACTTCCCTAAGCACTTCCCCTCAGGGGAATCCACCCCCCAACACCCCCCGCCTTTTTGAAGTGGGTCAAGTGGGCGAGGGAAGTTTATTTGGACTGACCCTCGACCTCTCACTTCTGACAGAGGGAACGAGTCCACTCACAGCAGTAGAGTACACACAATCACACTACGTTACTGCAGGTCTCACTTATTTGTTTAATATGTTCTCCAATCGCCCAAGCATACATACAGGCCTATAGAATGGTGCGTAAATTCACAAGGTAAAAAAATGTAAATAATAAATCTGCTCCATATCAGATTCCAAGTGATCAAAGGGTGTATTCACACCAGGGAAGTCCGATAGTTCACTTGCTTTGGTCCGGACCAAATAAATTATTATTATTTTTTTTTTGGTACGGTTCGCTTTCACACTGCTCTTTTTGCAAGTGAACCAAAATTTGTAAACCAAACCACATGTGTGCTAAGGTCATCCATTCATTGGACAAGGATTCTCAAGGGAAATCAGGAAGTGCAAAAAAGGCTCAGCATGGAGATATTTCCATATATTTCATACTGCAATATTTGTTCTTTTACTAATTTTGTGTTAATTCTGTACAAACGCAATATGAAGAAACTAATGAGTATCATATGATACAATGTCATCTATACGAAGTTGTAATTCGGATTTTGAGAAGACGACGAGTGTAACGTTTGATTGGCTCTATAAACGCGGGGAAATACGACAACTCTCGTCTCTCGTGCATCTTTTCATTCGACCACCTTCTGTTTTTTTTTTTATCTCTGGGCAACATCTCAACTTTGCGTTACAAGTGGCACAGAAGACGGAGAAGGTATAAAGTTTTCATTCATAGAGAGGGGCTATGTTCACTCATTCAAATAATGAGATTCTTATTGTGTACTAACAAGTGCTGTCAATGTTAACGCTTGCGATTAAGTTTGTCCAGTTTAACGTAAATTAACGCATCATCATCCTTGTATTGTAACTATCCTTACATTAATAATAATAATAATTCATTACATATAGAATTTTTCTCGGCACTCGTTTTAAGGGGGAAACTCGTCAACCACCACCAAAAGGTGGTGAACTGCAAATGCTTTATGAACTGCAAATGATATTTTTTTGCATCTTTGCGCGATTAGACATTCACACACGACGCGCAGAAAGACGCGCAATATTCTCTTTCGACGCAGTGCTTTCTTGCAATTGGGTCGTTCATGTTCCACACCGTAAACGAACCGTACCAGAGTTCGTTTGGAACCGTACCGAGACCACCTCTTCAGCTGGGTCTCGGTTCGGTTGTTTGGTCCGCACCCGAGTTTGATTGCTGTATTCACACCTGCCCAAAAGGTCCGCACCAAGGGGGCAAACGAACTAGAGTTCGATTCAATCGAACCAAACAAGGCAGGTGTGAACACATTTTAAGGGTTCCACCAGTAAAGGGCACTTGTGCAAAGACGGAGGGAAGTTATAGAGGAAAGGACATAACAAATTTGACTCAAACGCAGCCCTTGTATACCCCTTTTCCACCAAAGCATTTTGAGAGCCGGAGCCTGCACACAAACCAGTTCTTTGTCTTTCGACAGCCAAAGAACCGGTTCTCGGCCAGGAAAACTTGTTCCTAAGTGGCACCAACTCTTTGCTGGACTAGAACCGTTCTTTTACCACGTCATGCTTTACGTCGGGGGCTGGGGCGGGTTTAGATGTGTTCTAAACATCTTTTCTGACCATAATAAAGGATCGCAAAGCCAGGAGAAACATTTGCAGAAACACGATGGAGTCCGCGTTTGTAATTGTTATGGTTGAAGTTGTCTCAAACGTTTCAATTTTAATTTAATTTTTTATTTTATTGAAAACATTAGGGGTACATGCCTAATCAGAAAAGATTACATATCAAAGGAAAAGATTAAAAGACTTGCATATTTCAATTGTTTTTAAAGCCTTCTTTACACGAGTTAGAGATAATCCCAAAGTAATGTTGTACTCGCGAGCGTTTCTAGCTAAGACGTATGACGACCTACACAGTGACATAACAACGTCGTTCCCTGGGCGCTCTAGTCAGTGGAAGAACAAATAGGTTCTGGAAAGTTTCGCAAATTGAACCAACTCCGAACCGACTTTGAACCAGCACCAGTTCCGAACCAGTTCTTTTTTGGTGGAAAAGGGTTAATACTCAGCCAGAATACCCTAATAACATTATCCTAGTGACCACACTGAAAACTTCCGGTTTGTATAATATTGCACTTTTTGAGTCACAGATCCAATCATTTTTCGGATCGGCAAAAAAAAAAAAAAAAAAGTTTGTGTGTTGGGGCAGACTATTATACTTTTTCTTTCTATTTCTTGTTTAAATTACTACTTTGATACCATTGCAAAAGCTTCTAGCCCTAACTAATAAAGATCAGATGTTATTAAAGACAACTGAACATGCATAGATAAATAAATACAATAGAACAAAGAGACAAATTAAATAAACAGTGCTGTAACACTTTACAATAAGGCTAACCATTTGTTATTCTTTGTTAACGTTAGTTAATACAAATCTAGCTGTTCATTGTTCATGTTAGTTCACAGTGCATTAACTAATGTTAACAAGATTTTTAAAAAGTATTAGTAAATGTTGAAATTACCATTAACAAAGATTAACAAATGCTGAAGAAGTATTGTTCATTCTTTGTTAATGTTAACTAATGTAGTTAACTAATGAACCTTATTGTAAAGTGTTACCAACAGTGCTATAAACAGGTTTTTAAAATGTACAGTTTTTCTTATAGGTCTAACAAGGGATTGTCTCTGTTTTGTTTTTTTTTATTAACATTATAAGATATGAATATTAGGCTGCTGTCACTCTGACTGAATGCATAGATCCAATATACAGATACGCATCCGTTTTCTTAACTATTTACATTCTCTTAAGACGTAACAGACTTTGTAAGGATACTTGTCGAGACAGGCATGTTAACAAAATTCTGTATAGAAAACGTATGAAAAGTATGTACAAAACCTTAGGTCCTGAAACACCCTAGCAATGGCTCTGAACATCTATGTAAACATTTATTAACTTATTTCTCTTCTACCTTTAGATTATTCAGGTACCTCAAGGAAAATACAAAGTCCTTCCTCCAGAAAGAACCAAGACCGGTCCATACCCAGTTGCACTCATCCCTGGCCAGTTCCAAGAGTACTACAAAAGGTGAATTGTGTAATAAATTGTTGCTGCTTTTTTTGTAAATCCTGCTGAGCTTCTGATTTACCTGTTTATGAGTTACTGTAGTCTCCATTGTACTGGAATGTTGTCCTAAAATATAGCCACTGTTTAGCTTTCTGATGGAGCTTTTCTTGCCTCATCCAGGTACTCTCCAAATGAGCTCCGCTACTTGCCCTTGAACACAGCTCTGTTTGAGCCTCCGCTGGACCCTGAGCTGCCTGCCCTGGACAGTGATGGCGACTCTGATGATGGGGAAGATGGAAAAGAAGACGGAAAAAAACATAAAGGTTCCTCTGTAAGTTGTTTTCATGTGACCGTGACTATAAATGCACAGTTGGTTGAGTTAGAGTCTCTCGTAGCCAGACGTCCAGACTGACGGTAGAAGGTCAGGGCCCGTATTCATGAGGATTTTAAGAATCCTCTCGGGAAACTCTTAATTTAGCTTAACTTTTATGTTGGAGTCTTCGCTTAAGAGCGATTAGGGACCGATCTGAGAGCAACTCTGAGTAAGGAAAAGACAAAAACTTTCATCTTAGTGAGGAGGCGGGACTGACCCCGTTTCTATGTATTACACAGTCTTTTGAAGACTGTGATTGGTTGGTTGTCCAAGAAGGAAAAAAAGAGTGATTTTAAATATATGGTCTAAGCCTTGACTTTGAAATTACATGCATAATTTTTTCCTATTTTACCATTTTCTCTTTCTCTCACACACACACAGACACATTATATACAGTGATGTGAATAAGTTTGGACACCCATGCTAAAGTTGCCTAAAAAGAGGAATAAAAAATCATCTTTTGGATGTTGATCTTAATGCCGTAATTAGAAAGATGAGGAAAACTCCAACCTTTGAGGACACCAATTTTCTTTGTGAATGAATAATGTATCATAAATAAATAAATGTTTTTCCTTAAAATACAGGGTGCATAAGTCAGGACACCCCTATGTTAAATTCCCATAGAGTCAGGCAGATTTTTATTTTTAAAAGCCAGTTATTTCATGGATCCAGGATAATATGCATCCTGATAAAGTTCCCTTGGCCTTTGGAATTAAAATATCATCACATCATCACACACCATTCACCACACCTAGAGATTGGCATGGGGTACTTTCCATCAGATCATCTTTCAATGCAAATCAAACCAGCTATTAGGCTAACTGAAGTAAAACCATGCCAATCTCTAGGAATGGTGTGTGATGATGTGGGGATATTTTAATTCCAAGGTGTCCTGACTTATGCACCCTGTATTTTAAGGAAAAACATTTATTTATTTATGATACATTATTCATTCACAAAGAAAATTTGTATCCTTAACGGTTGGAGTTTTCCTCATTTTTCTAATTAAGACATTAAGATCAATATCCAAAAGATGATTTTTTTTATTCCTCTTTTTAGGCAACTTTAGCATGGGTGTCCAAACTTATTCACATCACTGTATGTGTATATAAATCCTTTTTTTATTTACCATGCTGTTAATTTTTTATAAGGTATTTAAATGGTTTAGAATGATAAAAATGATTCCACTCTTTCCAATTGCAATGATTGCTGGCATATCTAGTTAAGTGGTGGTTTGAATGTTGGTTTTAATGTAACAAACATGGAATCGAAACCAAGATGGACGAAAAAGCCAGACTGGACTGAGGAACAGTGTTTACTGTTAGCCCAGTTAGTGGATGAACTTTAAGGTCATACTTAAAGGAAAATTCGGGCCGGTTGTCAATCTATAGCGTCTAATCAACTCAGTCATCTATTGTCTGCAACACAATTCTTCTCCTTCTTTGTCTTTCTGCTAAAGAAACTCTTAAGCCTCTTAAAAGTCCTCATCCATACTCCTAACAATTTTGACCTTAAGACTTCTTTTAAGGGTTAAGATGCTCTCTAAATTACTTTTTACACTTTTCTTTAATTTTAAGAGTAAAACTAATTTTCTTAGAATTTTGCCACTAGGAGCAACTCTTTGCATTAAGATTCTTTACGAATACGAGCCCTGGAGTCCATAGCAGCTTTTATTGGCCCTAAAGCTGTCTGACTGACATGTAAAGCAGCCAATCACAGTTTGTTTTGTGTCGCGTCATGTTTAGGGGCATTAAAATGTAACTTCGATGTCCCTTCGAGTCTATAATGCAAACTTTACATACTTTGAAAATCCAACGTTTAGTTAATACTGATAAGTGCTTATCACAGTTTTAAACAAAATAATTTTCTTTTTCCATGAGGGGGTTTGGCACCACGGCATCTTTGTTTCCGAGTGGAACGTTAATGAACGCGACACACACGTCTCCTGGAAGTCCTGTAGAGTTCAACCAATCAGACTCCTGAAATGTTTCCAATTTTGTGTGCCTTATGCATCAAACGTTTAGCTAACAGTCTGTGGTTGTGACGTCTGAGGCTGAGACTAGTTTAGTTATAGTTAACCCTCTGGGGTTGCTGCATTTTTTTTCCTGATAACATCAAAAATAACCTAAAATATAATTGGTCATACAGATAACAGTGGGACATCGTTTTAAACTAGGGCTGAACGATTAATTGCATTTGCAATAATATCGCGATATGATAACACGATTTGTTAACCGCAAAAGCTGCGATTATACTGGTCACGTGACACGTGAGAGAAAAGCAGTCAGCAAGATCAAGCAACAACTTGGCACGCTATGCATATAGATCTGGCATACAGGAAAGAACAGTTTATTTTTAATGTATGTGATATTGTGTTATTTATTCTCTCTCCAACAATTCTGGATCGATTCAGACAATTTCAGAATCGAGTCTGAGCTTAGTTTTTAAACACACACACACACACACAATGTTCGAACCTTCTGAAACATAATATCTCAAAGTTCGGGGTTTAACTGAATTACAGGGACATTCGCGGGCTTCATTGCAAAGGTTTTGCCGCTTTGCTTGATGTTATAACGTTACTCTTGCAGTGCGCAGTCTTGGCCGCCGGAATTTTTCTTACAAATGCTCCACGAAGGCATTATTTATGCCTTTTGGAATGCAATTAGCTTATATATTAAAACTATGAAAATCACTGAGATAAATCACTTTCATTTTAAAATACTTGCGCGCACGCTTTGTGAAGAGCGCTCGTGCATGCGGCTGTGAGCGAATCATTGGTTAAATGTACTTGCATCTCAAAATGCTTTTCTGACGTGAAATTAATATAAACACGGTCAGTCATATCTTAAACCAACAGGGCAAACCACATTTACAGTTACAAGAGATATGTGCATTAGTGTGAATGCAGCTTATCGTATCTACACTAAACTGAGGGGGAAATCACTCCAGCTATTGAATAAAAAACATTCGGACAGCCTACTTTTAAATACTGATATAAAGCACTCTTTGTTTATCGCTTGTAATGCTTTTTTTGTTTGTTTTTTCTTCTCTTTATTTACTAGCTTTTATATTTTTAAGTTATATTAGTTTATATAGCCTATTTAAAATTCTTAACATGTAATTGGTTTAATTAAATGTTTATATATATATATATATATATATATACACTGTATATACACACACACACACAAGTATGAATTGTACAACAATGGACAATTTTGACCATTCTTCTAGAAGCGCATTTGTGAGGTCTGGCACTGATGTTGGACGAGGAGGCCTGGCTCGCAGTCTTTGCTCTAATTCTCCCCAAAGCTGTTCTATCGGGTTGAGATCAGGCTAGTCAAGTTCCTCCACACCAAACTCGCTCATCCAAGTCTTTATGGACCTTGCTTTGTACACTGGTGCACAGTCATGTTGGAACAGGAAGGGGCCATCCCCAAACTGTTCCCACAAAGTTGGGAGCATGAAACTGTCCAAAATGTCTTGGTATGCTGAAGCATTAAGAGTTCCTTTCACTGGAACTAAGGGGCCAAGCCCAACCCCTGAAAAACAACCCCGCACCATAACCCCCCCTCCACCAAACTTTACACTTGGCACAGACAGAGAAGTGTGATTGGTCACTCCAGAGAACATGTCTCCACTGCTCTAGAGTCCAGTGACGGCATGCGTTACGCCACTGCATGCCACGCTTTGCATTGCACTTGGTGATGTAAGGCTTGGATGCAGCTGCTCGGCCACAATCCGAAGGCCACATGAAGTTTGGGGGTCTGTCGCTATTGACTCTGTAGAACGTTGTCGACTTCTGTGCACTTCACATGCGCTGACCCCGCACTCTGGTTTTACGTGGCCTACCACTTCATGGCTGAGTTGTTCTCAATTGCTTCCACCTTGTTATAATCGGAACGGAAATAAAGAAACGTCCCGTGTCTTCGAATTAAACTATAAATTTCTACAGATTTGAAAGTTGGTGGAAACTGTCGGGATAATGTAAGTACACATCTAATAGAAATATATAACATAGATAGTTTTTTTTGCTATTTTTAAAGCAAAAAAATACATAATGTGCCTTTAAAGGAGCATTTCACCCATTTCAACAATCTTTATTGAAAGTGGATCATATATAGTCGAAATGTAAAAGCATTTTTGAATTTGGTGCCCTCTTGACCGAGAAAAGACAGAAAATAACCGAAGGGTGCATTTGTATGAAAGACTACAACACCCACAATGCACCACATTGGCACAGCTCCACTAGCCACACTCATTAATCCGGAACTGCGCGCACATCAGAGAAATCATTCTTTCATCAACAAGGCTAACGTTCAGCTGTCACCAGAGTTTGAAATTTAATTCGCGCAAAATTTCTAGTTAGTTGGCTGTGGCGAGCAGGACGATCGAGGGCGAGGGACATGAGAGTGGCGCGAGAGGACGGCGCGAGGCCGGTGGTGTGAGTGATAATGAAAGACGAGACGCACCGACCGGTCTCGTATCTCTCACAGAGGAGCGGGAGCATAAACGGCAGATCGAGAGAGAAACAGGCCTGATTTTATGTTGTGTGTGGACATCATTCGTCAATGAGGTGCGGTCGGCTTATACTTTCGTTTTGTATTTTTTCATTTTACTATTGAAATGTTTCAATGTTCGCCGGTTCCCGCCTCCTTCTTCCCACAACAAACCTCATTAATGTTACATTGGCAAACTCATTAGTGAATTACTCCTCCTTTCTATATGGTGAATTACTGCATGATACCTGGATGTTCAGTCAGGCGAAACTATGATGGTTCACATCACAACGCAAACATCCGTGTGCTCGTCTGATTCAGAGATTTCATCCAGGAGAAATTGCCATCGTTGAAATTCTCTGCAGCAGACGGCTGTGTCCATAGGCTGTAGTCCGTTCTCCTCGACCGCGACGGGCAGCCGCCTCCGGTTCCTCCATCAGCCTCAGCTGCTCTTCACTATACTGTGGCTTGTAAAGATAGCGGATTCGAGCAGCAGACTTTCGAAATCCTCTTCTTCCAAATCACGTTTAGTTTCCGTCATTGTCATACTTCCTTTCTCCACAGCGCTTGTTAGCTTAGCTTCCAAAAACAAGATGGCGGATATTGATTCAGTGTCTGCAAGTGAAATCCCACCCACTGATCTGTAATAGGCCAGTAGGGTGAGCGGGTCCCGCATCCTTGAATAATAATGAGCTAATGTTTGTAGTCTCTACACATTTCAATGAAATGTGATTTCCTGCTTATGACGCTAAATGACGATTTTTACGTCATAATAAGCAGGAAGTAAAACTCTCCCATCTCAGGGGAAAATAAGGGAATAAACCATGACCATTCAAAAATATGACTGGGTTTCTAAAGATATAAAGCTTAATGCAAACGGGTGAAGTGTCCCTTTAAATAAAGTGGGTCAATTTATTTCCTGTTGACTTGCAGGACAGTTCATCGGGAAACACTTCAGATGGAGACAGCCAAGACAGCGGAATTCAATCCAAAGTCAAGAGCAAAGACCGTCCCGGCACCCATGGCAAAGACGCCACTCCTCGCAGCATCCAACACAAATCTGTCCCTGGGTACAAGGTAGAAGAAAAAAGCCCCTGATCTTTTTTTTTTTAAATAACCCAACACCTCTCTTCTCCCCTTTTCGCCACCCCTCTTTTCCAGCACTTTCAGCAGAGAAGTCCTCTTTCTTTTGACTTGATCATCAGTACCTTGTCCAAGCACTCTCATGCACTCACACGCGCACACACAAACACACACTCCCTGGTGGTCATAGACTGGGACTTCACGTGTCAATGGAACTTATTTTCCTTTTTTAAGTGTGGCACTCGTTTTCTTCAGTGCCAGGAAACCCAGTGACGGTTCCTGTGTTCTGCACAGACCTTTTGAGCAATAACGTTTTTGTGTGGTACTGCTGTTAGTATAGGGCTTTTTTCTTTTCTTTTCTTTTTTGCTGTGATGCACTTCTGAAGGTAAATACCCGTATAAAGTGAACAGTACTTCATATAGCTTAAAATACCTCTATTTATCTATCAATATCTATCTTACCTGCCTGTCAGTTATAGTGAAGGGCACGTTGATGGTTTTCTTTGGCTGCTAAACTCTGAAAAGTGTTAATCCATAGATATGAAATGGTTGAAGAAATATTAAGAGTGCACTCAGTAATTCTTTCCCTGATTTATGCATATGTAATCGTAAGAAACAAAAATTTGAATAGCACTTTTGGATAAGGAAGCTATTGTTTTGAAATCACATGGTCAGCTGTGTTGCAACCCAACCAAGTTACTTGTAGTAATAACGAAATAGCAATAATAACAAGCATGTATTTTATGTTTAAAACATGTTTTTAAAGCTTGTAAAGGGATAGTTCAACTAACCCTAAACTGACTTTTGCAAATCGTAACATTTTTGAAGAATGTTGGTAAGAAAACCTTTTGATTACCATTGACATCCATTGTATCATGGATAAAATAATTTTTATTTTCCGCTGAAGAAAGCAATTCATATTTTTGTTCTTAATATATTATTTTATGTTCCACTGAAGAAAGTCATAGAGGTTTGGAGCCACATGATTAGTAAATGCTGACAGTTTGCATTTTTGTATGTACTGTCTCTTTAAAGATGCTAGATGAAGAAGAGCCAGTGAAACAAACTGAGTGCACTTTTAAACTGAGCTTTATTTATGGTTTATTTGTCATGCTAGTGATGCATAACTATCTTTCAGGCATGAAATGGTTATCAAACTACTGTTTGGTATAACATTGTCGAAGTCAGTTTGTTTTCTATACTGACTCTATGGGCACCTTAAATATGCTTTATATCAGTGTTTCCTTTGATTTACTCTGTTTAAATTGTGTAAGTTGTTGTTTTGTTTTCTTGTCAAAATGCTTGGCGGATCAACAAAAGGTTTACCTTGACACTACTAATTATCCTCAATGTCTCACTTTTTTGTATAAAACAAAATTATAAAAAGTGAATACATCACAAACAGTAATTTGGCAGTGTCATAATACATAAAATAAATAATAAATTAGTAGCTTGCCCACATGCTTGCATTTAACGCTATATTTTTCCATACAGAAATGATGCTGATTTGTGCAATAGGTGTTGTTTTTTATACATGTATATATTCTGGGTTGCTAAGGTTTTTTCTTATTCAAACCTTTTCTTGTGGAAATGTTTGCATATCTTTTTATTGGACAGTTTGAAGCAATTTTGACTACATCTTAGCTAAAGTCTTATTTGACGACTTGTCTTAAAGGAGTAGTTCACTTTTGAAAACTTTTGCTGATAATTTACTCACCCCCATGTCATCCAAGATGTCCATGTTTTTCTTTCTCTAGTCGAAAAGAAATTAAAGTTTTTGGATGAAAACATTCCAGCATTTTTCTCTATATAATGGACTTCAATGGGAACCAAACGGTTCAAGGTCCAAACCGAGAGTTTAAGTGCTCATAGTGCTCATAGAAGCCTGTTGTTTGGTTCATTCAACGAACGAAACGAACTAATTGACTAAAAAGATTCGTTCATTTTGATGAACGAGTTTGAACAGGAGAGTCACGAACGTGCATCACAGAACAGAGCAAGGCGAGCATTTGAGCTTATAAAACAAAAACTTTTTTATTTAGTTTTGAAATGAGCAATCGTTTAGCTTGATGAGACCCTTATTCATCGTCTGGATTCGTTTAAAGCCCTTTGAACAGTTTGCACTTAAAGTGTCTTTTGGACCTTGAACCGTTTGGTTCCCATTGAAGTCCATTACATGGAGAAAAATGCTGGAATGTTTTCATCAAAAACCTTAATTTCTTTTCGACTGAAGAAAGAAAGACATGGACATCTTGGATGACATGGGGGTGAGTAAATTATCAGCAAAAGTTTTTTGAAAAGTGAACTACTCCTTTAATTATTAGTTCCCCCTGTAGTTTCATTATGTAAAGAAGTATGAGCAGAGTAAACTGAGTAGTCTGCCAGTATAGTCTGCCTTCTAGTCTGATGAATTCCAGAATTAAATGAAACTGGATTTTTTTTTTTCTTTAAACAAAATGTACATGTTAATCTAATTTAAGATTTAAGCGGTTTAGTCCCGAGTCCCAGTGCAGTACTTGATTAAAACAGTAGGTACAGCTTCTGTTGATCCTCTCACTCTCAGTATGTTTTTGGCTTGTTTGTTTCCATCCCTCTTTTATTCAATCTCTTGAGTCTTGTTAAAAGTATTTGTAGTTAAACATTAAATGTTCTTGTTCCTGTTGTGTGATATTTTTTTTTTTTTTTTAATGTAATACTCTTAGTTCGGCTAGTACTATTTCCTACTGTGACAGAGTGAAGGCTTTTGTCCTTCCGTTAACTTCACTAACATCTAAATGTGTCTTTGACCTGTAGCTTGGCCTGCCTCTTTCGTTTCCCCAGCACAATGTTATCACTGCTCTTTTTAGTTTCACAGTTTTTATGGTAGGGCCTTTGACTTGTCCGTATTTAGAGGAACCTTTTGAATAAAGAGGTTTTAAAGAAATTAGGCTGTAGAGAGATTTCTTAATGGCTGTGAGCACTGAATGAAAGTGTCAATTCTGTGTTGTTGTTGTTAGTAGCACAAGAATTACAGAAATGTTCTGTATTTTGGCCACTTTTTGGGTGTTGTGGCCTTTTTATACACATTACTCTTTCTTTACAATTGGCTTTTCCTTCTGCGTATTGGTTTATTGGTGTGAAACACCTTTTTTGAGATCAACTCTTCTTAATATAGCAAATATGTATTTTTTTTTTTTTTTTTTTGTAGATTCCTCTGTTTTCCTCAATTGTAATTCTTTACAATTGGCTTTTGCTACTGCGTATTGGTTTATTGGTGTGAAACACCTTTTTTGAGATCAACTCTTCTTAATATAGCAAATATGTATTTTTTTTTTGTAGATTCCTCTGTTTTCCTCAATTATAATTTTGAATATCACAATTTATGCATTGCTAAAAAAGTTTTCCTGCATGTTTTTGTTCCAAGCATTTACTGAAACAATTATTCAAATGGTCGCATTGTGTATCAGTCTTGATATACTCTAAATTATATACACAACCAAGTAAAAGTTTGGGCTCTGTAGGGTTTTTAATGTTTTTGAAAGAAGTCTATATGCTCACCAAGGCTGCATTTATTTGAAAAATACAGTAAAAGTATAAAAGTGATTTTTTATATATATATATATATATATATATATATATATATATATATATGAAGAGTTCAGATGCAAAAGCCTCTAAGTGCCATTTGAAATTTTCTTCTATAATGATAATTTTTATCAAACTTGTACATTTAAGTTCAGTAATTTCACTTAAATGGCAATTCATAGGTAATCTTCATTGTCATTTAAGTGAAATTACTGAACTTAAATATACAAGCTTGGTAAAAATTATCATTTTAGAAGAAAATTTCAAATGGCACTTAGAGGCTTTTGCATCTGAACTCTTCATATATATATATATAATGTGTGTGTGTGTATTATAAATGTATTTAATCTCCCTTTTGAACAGTTTAATGCACCCTTTCTGAGTAAAAGTATTATTTCTTTAAAACATCTTTGCGACCCCAAACTTTTTAATGGTAGTGTATGTTTAATCCTGATTTATGTCCTATACAGATGTTGGTCTTTTTTTCTTTTTCTTTCTTGCTTGTGTACTTATTTTGTGCTTCTTAATTTTAATATTAGACAATTCCAATTATTTTTAAGATCCTGCACCCAGATTATTCTGGTATTTTGGCTCATTTAAAGGGATAGTTCACCCAAAAATGAACTTCTACCACAACAATACTTTTACAAAAGAAGATATTTTGAAGAACGTTGGCTTCAATGGGTGCCATAGACTGTTTGATTACCAACAATTTTATTCTTCAAAATATTGTTGTTTGCGTTCAACAGAAGAAAGAAACTCATACACGTTTGGAACAACATGAGGGTGAGTAAATGGTGAGAAAAAAAAAACATTTTTGGGTGAACTATCCCTTTAATTTTGAAAATCCTAGTGGTTTTGGTTCGAGCGTAATGTATGACCTTGGTTGCCATGGCGTTTATAGCATTACTCTGCCCTTGCAGCCTAAGGTCATTCCCAATGCTATATGTGGCATATGCCAGAAGGGTAAGGAGGCCAACAAGAAAGGCAAACCGGAGGCTCTCATCCACTGCTCCCAGTGCCAAAACAGTGGTAAGTCAAAACCATCTCTTCCTGATGTAGTGGTCTACCACACTGCTAGTGTTTATCCCTTTAAACATTTCTCTTAAATGTAGTATTCGAACAACACTTATCTTAAAACTGTTACCTGGAAGCCGGGGGTCAAAATTGTCCTCTTGATGATTGAAGATGCTGTTTTATGATATCTTAAGTATCTTTTCCTAAGTGTCAGCATCCTCTTGAATCAGCCTGAGGGTTTATAGCATGACGAGAATAGCGGAGATGATGAGAAGCCTCACTTTGTGTTCAGGTCACCCGTCCTGCTTGGATATGAGTGTGGCGTTGGTGTCCCAGATCAAGAGTTATCCCTGGCAGTGCATGGAGTGCAAGACCTGCACCGTCTGCGAGCAGCCCCACCACGAGGAGGAGATGATGTTCTGTGACAAGTGTGATCGAGGCTACCACACCTTCTGTGTTGGCATGGACTCCATTCCTCTGGGTGAGTCTGCAGCTGACAGTCTCTTTCCGATGTCCATGCAGGAATACATAAACACGATATTGAGCTAATCTTGTCATGTTGAATTTGAGCTGTTGAAATCTTACTTCACCTCTCAAGCTTTGTAGAAGCCTGTTGTAAGGAAACAGTTAGAAATAGGATTTGGTTGCATCAAACCCATGATCAAATACACTCACCTAAAGGATTATTATGTTCAATTTCTCTTTAATGCAATCATCTAATCAACCAATCACATGGCAGTTGCTTCAATGCATTTAGGGGTGTGGTCCTGGTCAAGACAATCTCCTGAACTCCAAACTGAACGTCAGAATGGGAAAGAAAGGTGATTTAAGCAATTTTGAGCGTGGCATGGTTGTTGGTGTCTGAGTATTTCACAATCTGCTCAGTTACTGGGATTTTCACGCACAACCATTTCTAGGGTTTACAAAGAATGGTGTGAAAAGGGTAAAACATCCAGTATGCGGCAGTCCTGTGGGCGAAAATGCCTTGTTGATGCTAGAGGTCAGAGGAGAATGGGCCGACTGATTCAAGCTGATAGAAGAGCAACTTTGACTGAAATAACCACTCGTTACAACCGAGGTATGCAGCAAAGCATTTGTGAAGCCACAACACACACAACCTTGAGGCGGATGGGCTACAACAGCAGAAGACCCCACCGGGTACCACTCATCTCCACTACAAATAGGAAAAAGAGGCTACAATTTGCAAGAGCTCACCAAAATTGGACAGTTGAAGACTGGAAAAATGTTGCCTGGTCTGATGAGTCTCGATTTCTGTTGAGACATTCAGATGGTAGAGTCAGAATTTGGTGTAAACAGAATGAGAACATGGATCCATCATGCCTTGTTCCCACTGTGCAGGCTGGTGGTGGTGGTGTGATGGTGTGGGGGATGTTTTCTTGGCACACTTTAGGCCCCTTAGTGCCAATTGGGCATCGTCTAAATGCCACGGCCTACCTGAGCATTGTTTCTGACCATGTCCATCCCTTTATGGCCACCATGTCCCCATCCTCTGATGGCTACTTCCAGCAGGATAATGCACCATGTCACAAAGCTCAAATCATTTCAAACTGGTTTCTTGAACATGACAATGAGTTCACTGTACTAAAATGGCCCCCACAGTCACCAGATCTCAACCCAATAGAGCATCTTTGGGATGTGGTGGAACAGGAGCTTCGTGCCCTGGATGTGCATCCCACAAATCTCCATCAACTGCAAGATGCTATCCTATCAATATGGGCCAACATTTCTAAAGAATGCTTTCAGCACCTTGTGAATCAATGCCACATAGAATTAAGGCAGTTCTGAAGGTGAAAGGGGGTCAAACACAGTATTAGTATAGTGTTTCTAATAATCCTTTAGGTGAGTGTATTTATGGCACGATTTTTGTTTATTTTTAATAATTCAAATTATATGCATGTCTGCAGCTATTTATATATATAAATAAATAAACACACACACAAGGCTTGAGATTAACGTTTTTTCTCACTAGCCACTCTGCATTTTCAAGACATCGATATGGAAAACTGGCTTTTAGATGTTTTTAATATTATCTCATAATTTGGCAGCTGGGATATTAGGCTGCTGTTACTTTAAGACCTGGTGCACAGGAAAAAAATGTGCTTAAGTACAGTAAAAGTGCTTAAGTACAGTAACAAAGTAAAAATGCTTTGCTGTCCACCACTGACAGCAGCATTCCTCCAGTCTTCAGTGTCACATTATCCTTCAGAAATCATTCTAATATCTTGATTTGCTGCTCAAGAAACATGATTATCATCAATGTTAAAATCATTTGTGCTGCTTCATGTTTTTTTGGAATCAATGATTTTTTTTTTTAGCATTCATTGACAAAAAGAAAGTTCAAAAGAACAGCATTTATTTGGAATACTTTGTAACTTTTTGAATTTCTTTACTGTCACTTTATCAATTTAATGCACCCTCACAGAACAAGTGTTAATTTCTTTTTTTTTTCTTTCTTTTTTTTACTTGACCACAACTTTTGAACGGCAGTGTTTTGTATATAACAAACGCTAATAGACAAATTTTGATTTCAACTTTAAATTTATATTTATTTTTTCAATTATTTACTGAGACTGTGACCTTCAGAGACAAAGAAAAAGCCAACAATAAACGTGGAGGAAATTAGGCTAGTGTTGAGCAGTGTTCCTATAACAGGCTTCTGTTAAGGCGAAAACACTCAACATAAAAAAATGAAAATGTTCCATTAAAGAGATCTTTTTGAACAGTCCAACATTCACTTTTTTTCTCTCTCTCTCTCTCTCTTCATCAGGTTGCTGGGTCTGTGATTTATGTAACAAAGAAATACCGACACCTCAGAAGAAAGGAACAATAAAAACACCAAAAAAATCGAAATGAGCTCCCAAAAGTTGACCAATTTTTACTACACTTTTGATATTAATTTTTATTTTTCTATTATTTGAATAAGTCTATGTGTTTGGTATGTTGAATTAATTTTGTTACATTTTGTTGTATTTCTTTTTATATATTGTTTCCACTGTAGATTGTTTTTGTAACATTTAAAATAAAGTTAAAACTGATTGTGTGTTGCTTTTGTTTTAGTAATTGTTGATTGTTTTGAAACATTGCTCACTCCAGTGTTTAATAATTCTTTCTTAGTGATGCTCATAATTCCCGATGCAGTCATTACGCGGCGACTCGTGTGTTTAACTGAGCAGCAGGAGGACGCACGGCACAGGGTGTTTTAACCACACCATTGACACAAGTCAGTCGTCTCAACTTTCACTGACTAGTGAATGGGAACTGTATTTGTGTGTTGTTTTGTGCTGTGTAGCAGATGCCACGTGGAGGTCAATAGTAAATCAGCAGGTAACAGGTGTGTGTGTGTGTGTGAGACGGCTGCTCTGACACCTGATATATGTGTATGCAACACAATAAACACTCCAACCTGCTCCTTGGAAAGCCTTGAAACAAAGGGTCCATCTTTCCATTGAGTAGTCGGCTCTGTTGTGACCGAGCCACAGGTGATGTCTGGCTGTGTTGTGTAACCGGATCCGGCCAGCGTCAGGTAACTATTCAAAAGATCCTTTTGGATGAAAATGATATGCCAGTCTTAAAGATAAGTAGATGTATGCCCCCAGGGGTTAGTGTATGGGTGCAGTCTCTGGCTCCACTGATCTATTATTACCAAACCATTATTATAATCAAATCAATGTATTTGATTATATTTCCCAATTTTGTTGACTTTGCAAACTTATCTGTCCATGCAGCTAATAATGATTCAGTCAGATATTTATGTTTATTACAGAAGCTACTTTTATACTTTAAATTGCATTGCCTTAGACAAAGTGAAATAATGAGTATTTCACAACTAATATTGTGAAATACTATTATGCTTTAAAATCACTTTTATTTTCATTAAACTTCAAAATGTGTTTATCTCTGGTAAAACAGCCATTATTCCAGTCTTCAGTGTCACATTGATCCTTCAGAAATCAGTCTAATATGATGATTTACTGCTCAAGAAACATTTTTACTGCTAAAAACAGTTGTGATTGGGGAAAAAATGGGGAAAAGGACGTCAATAATAATGATATAACGTTAAAACAAACTAAAATCTCAGTTTCCTTTTTTTTAAGTGACTAAGTGCCAGTTTTTAGTGAAATTCACACAATCACATTGTTACAGTGACGTTTGGCAGCCAACAAACTTATGTATATTTATTTATGAAATTTGGTATTTTATTATACCAGTTTTGGTTATTTGTCTGATGCAATGGCATTCAGGCGTTTTAATGGTGTTATTTCGCTTCTTTGGCGAATCTGCGGTTTCAAACATGCAGTCACACGCTCAGAATCCAGGACCAGAGCCGTTAAATATGTTTTTAAACGGCTCTGGGTAGGACTATTTTAATGTTTACACGCAAGATGATTGAATTGTTCCGTAAAAAGTAACATTCATGAGGAGGAACTGCCACTTTAATGGTGAGGAAACAGCGGGTGTGTTAGTTATAGAGCTCCGACGCATTAGAGGAGTTTATTTACATTTAAGTTCACTCTTGTAGCCTATTATTTTCGAATGTTTTAGAGTTACTATGGTTGATAATGCATAAATGAGTTGAATGTCTGTGTTCAGAAGCCTTTGATAACCACCCGAGGGCGCAGTTACTCCGTGCCCTTGAGTCCCTCAGTGATCCCTGTGAGTGATCCCCTTGCAGCACATCCCCATCATCAGGCGAGCAAGGAGTATGAAAGTGTGTTTGATTAGAGGGAGTTCAAATGTGTAGTGTTGATGGGATACAAAAATATCAAACTCAGCAGTTAACTAAGATTAGTTTTATATAATTGTGTTACTTTAGTTTGAGTGGATGTTACTTTGGCTGCTTCTAACATGTATAACTTTAAGAAATAATCTAGGTATTTCTTCATTTTTTATTTGTATTATTAACTATAGTGTTGTTTTATTTGGTCATCAATATTTAAATATGATTTGTTCTGGTTTCTTCAATTTCACTTTTCACACTACTTGGGATGAAATAGGTTTTTGGGGGGTTTTCTGAAACATCAAATAGTTGGTTCGATATGAATCTTTCAATAGATTGTCAAAGATATTAAATTAACCGTCATGTCAACGTCCTTCTATATATATATATATATATATATATATATATATATATATATATATATATATATATAATACATTATATTATTATATAGTTTATGCATGCTCATTTCAACTTGTACCTTGATTATGATATATATATATATATATATATATATTAGCTGTAAAAAAGAAATCTGCATTGTTTATCCTTTTAATCTTTTATTTAAAAAAAAATCTTACCTTTCATTGAAGTAAAATAATTGAAAGTGTGGGGGAAATCACATTATGAAATCAATGTTTTTCTCCAAAACACATTTGGCCACAATTATTGGCACCCCTTGAAAATGTAAAAAAAAAAAAAAAAAAGTACAAGTATATTCCCATTAATTTTTGCTTAATTTCGTTTGTTTTGTTTTTGTTTTGTTTTTTTGCACACCAGGGTCACCATGTCATTGTCATTTATGACTTTTTGTTTCACAGGAGTTTAAATACGAGGAAGTACAAAGACCAAATTCCCTTAATAATCCATCACAATGAGTAAAACCACAGATTATAGTTCTGATGTGCATCAAAAGATTGTCGAGCATCTCAAAATAGAAAGTTGATGTAATAAAATGGCTAAAGAATTGAAAATCCCCATTTTGACCATCAGTGCAATTAAGAAGTTATAATCAACTAAAGATGTTAATCTGCCAGGAAGAGGATGTGTGACTATATTTTCTTAATTGACGGTGAGAATGATAGTTTGAGTGGCCAAAGACTCTTTGAGGATCACAGATGGAGAACTGCCGAGATTACATAAGTCTTGGGATCTGAAGCCTACCAAAAATAAAAATCAACACCCCCCTACCTCCCCACATGTTGTTTAGGAGGGTCTCAAGAAAAATCCTCCTCGCTCATCCATTAACAAACTCCAGCAACACTAAAATGCACTGAAAAAAATTTGGAGAAGGATTTACTTGAAAAAAGCTTTTTTCACTCAGAAAATGCTAGTAAATTTACTAAGATTTGCCAAGTAAAAACCTAAATATATTTATCAGTAGCCTTAATTAGAAATCTTTAAGATAAATTTACTTGGAATATGTAATTAAGTAAACTTTACAGAAAATAAATAATTTTAACTTGGCCAGTGAAAGGTTGATTAATATCGATTTAGTTGAAATTTCCTTTGCCTTTGCATTACATTTCACTAAAACAATAAAAGTGAATTTTATTAGTCATTTATGTGCATTGCTTAGATCATCCAAGTCATTTATATTACATCATGTCAGATGTAAATCATGAATGCTTATTTTGTTTGAATGTGTCATTTTGAGCAAAAAATTTATTCGAAATGTCACAAAATAGCAAGTTATTAATACTGACAACAAAAATCAATGATAAAAAACAGTGTAAATACAGCTGGAAACAAGTGAAAAATTAACCTCATTAATTATTCAAGGTCCAGTGCATGAGTGTAAGTAAAATGTAAGTGTAAGTGCATGAGTAAAAGTAAAAATGACTCAACTTTTCTGATACTGGGGTTCCCATCAGTCATTTTTACTTAATTTTATTGAGTTGATATTTACACTATCACTTGAAATAAGTACTGATATGGAATTTACTTAGTTTAATTAATTCTTGCCTGAACTAACTTTTTCATGTAAATTACATTGTTTTTTCCACTAGTAGCCCATTTACTTCACCAAAAAAATCATTTTTTTACAGTGTGTGTTAAGGAGCAGAAAATTAAGCTTTTGCCATGGCCCATTCCCTGAAGAAGATGAGCGGCTGAGGAGAAACGCCAACAGGAATCTGAAGGATCTGGAGAGAGTATAGTGGAGGAATGGTCTCTGATCTCAGGTCAGTTGCTCTCCAAACTCATCCGGCATTATAGGAGAAGACTCGGAGCTGTTATTTCGGCAAAAGGAGATTGCCAAAAGTATTTAATGAGAGGGTGCAAATAATTCTTCCCAATGTGTTTTGAAGAAAAACATTTATTTCATAATGTGATCCCCTATGTACATCCTCCTTACATTACGACACAAACATATATTTAGCTTAAGGAGTCACAGAGTTCAAATTCAGAGCTGGCCAACTTTTACATAATTCTTCTTCACAAATAGAGCTCTTTAACCCTCCACACAGATTCCCAGTGTAATCGGTGGGTTTATAGGCAATTATGGCTTTAGGAGTAGCCAGATTATGTTAAACCATCAGTCAAGCCATAATATCCTGTGGTCAAAAATATTGTGAATGCTACGACTTCAAATGCATCTGTAATGTTGTAGCTTATTAGCTTAGCCTATACGATTAGAAATGTTCTCTAAGGCAAGCGTACACATGCATTGAAGTATGAATAAACCCCCAACCCTTAGGAATAGCAATTTGGGCCAGTAAGTTACCACCTAGAAATGTTATAGCAAAACCATTCAGGACATCTTAGCAATAATGACATATAATACTGATGATGATAATAATAATAGCAATAAGGATCTGTTAAATTACTTGATGGGCTTTTGACTTGTGTGTGGCTGTACACACCAGCAAGAAGCGTCTACCGGAAGTGTTGGCATAACCGCACGAGTCAAACATGAGTAGCTTAAGTCGGCGGTCCAAAGTGTGGTTTCACTTTTCTAAAAATAACGAAATCTCGGCAAAATGCAAAATTTGTGACAGAAGGAGTATTTCCTTCAGAAAGGCCGTTGGTTAGCAAGGTTAGCTTAACTTTTTTGACCCTGCTTCTTAAAAGAATCGGAATCGAGAATCGTTAGGAACCGGAATCGAAACAAGGAATCGGAATCGGAATCAGAATCGTTCAAATTCAAACGATACCCAACCCTAGTAGTGGGCGACAGATCTTTTCTTCTTTATTGCGATGTACGCCAACAAGAATGATATTGAAGAATGATATATTCAAAAATGATATTGAAGAGAAAAAAAATGGGTTGGACACTTGTGAAGCATACTTTTAACTAAATAACTATTATACTTAAGTGTAAACTTATTGTAAAGGTTGGAAACTTAACCGCATATTATTTACAAATAAATGAAAATGTATTTGTTTACATGTATATTAAATGCAATTAGTGAAACTTTAAAGGGATAGTTCACCCAGAAATGAAAATTATGTCATTAATTACACATCTGTTCATCAAGCGATTGTGTCTCTTTTCATCTAAATGATCTTCATTTTTGTTCTGAAGATGAACGAAAGTCTTACGGCTTTGGAACAAAAGTAAATGATCAAAATATAAATGTATATTTGGGTGAACTATCCCTTTAAGAATGATTTTTAACATGCCTATAACTTAAGTGTTACTTCATATGTAATTTCAGTTTGGCCTATTTCTATTGTATTCTTTTAGTTTGAAATATGGTTGAAGTGATCTTCCGAATGTACGAACGAGCATTGGTAAACTAAAATGTGATGTCACGACTATTTCTATCCATTTAAATATATTTGTAATTACACTTTTGTAATGATGAAGTTGCAGTTTAGTACATTTAAATTGTTAACTTTAAATGTAAAATTGACTATAGTTCAAATTATGATATTATGATTCAAAGTATTTGCATGTGTTTAGTATGTTAGTCAACACATCAAAATAAGTGCACTTTAAAGCATGGCAAAAGAGAATAATTTAAACTGTACACTGTAATGAGGTTAGATGTTGTGGGCGGGAACTGATGAACATTCAACAGACTTTAATATAATAAATGAAACAAATACAAAATGAAAGTGAAAGACAGCAGCCCCTCGCGGACGACTGTGGTCACATATAACAAAATAAAACATAACATAAATGCAGGCCTGGTCCTCTCTCATCCTTCACTGTCGTTGCTTCTCCTTTATGCTTCCGCTTCTCCGTGAGAGATATGAGACCTCTTTTTAAGTGACCTTTTTTCATTATTAACATTATATTATATTATCTACATTTTTTTTCTTTAATATATAATTTTACGTGATGTACACTACAAGTGCACTCAATACCAATTATTGCAGAAGTCTGACAAGTCTGATAATGATTTCCCCACGATTCTGACAAGAGAACTAGACAAAATAACATATAATTTACTAACGGGTTTGACAATATGTAATTGCTGCAGTCTATTTAAAAAAAAAACATTTCATTCATTTGATTCAGTTTTTTTAAATTGATTTTAAGATTCAATGACTCGCTTATTAAAGGTGTGTTCGACTTGAAGCTGCGCTGTGCAAGGCCGATTAGTGTATGGCATCAAATTATCTCTAGAGCATTTTATCAGCATTTTTGAACGAATCTGAACGATTCAATGACAAATGCATTTTTCAACAGTCACATGTCGCCACCTACTGGTGCATGTGTGTTTGGATACAGTTGCCCTCCAGGATCGAAGTTACCCTGATCTATAACAGGCATTTAGAAAATACATTGGGATTGACTTTCCATTCAATGCTGACTTTAAAAAAACAACACTTTGAGTTACTCACACTCTGTGTTCAAACAAATGAGTAGTGGTTGACCATATAGAGAATCAATATTTAAACAGCTAACCACATTACAAGCTTTAAATGAAAGGTTTTTCTACTTGTGAGTGGACGATCATGTAACAAATACCCCCATACTTTCCCCCGTTTTCTGTTTTCATGCCACTAAAATGGTTGCAACCGCAAAACAGCAGTGAACCAACGGAGAAACTCATTCATATTTGAGCAGCGGCTTCGACGCTCGGGCACCTGCCTCACACCTGTTATCCCATCACAATAGAAATGGCTCGGTCTCTTTGCTTTCGGGACGTTGACACTGAGGTCAGTTTGTGCTGTTAAAAGCTGACACCAAGATGAACAAGCTAGTTATCCCCAGTTGTTGATAGAATTGAATAAAGGCTATTATTTCATTCGTTATGCATTTGGACTTTAACAATAATGAAGTGCAAACCGTCTAGGGAGCAATATTGGTCGGTGAGGAGTGATGCTGCAGTTGTTCATGGCTGAAGTGGAACGCCGGCTGTTGCTTTAGGCCAAAACAAGGACTTGGAGAAACCTCAATTGGAAAAAAAAAGTTGCTACAGATGCTCCCTCTAATAGGCCACTCACTGTCCAGGGCTCCGTTCCAATATCTAGAGAGCTCCTTATATAGACAGCATTCTAAAGCCCAAAGTATACTTTGTTTTTTATGTTGTAGTTGAATGCAAGTATAGGCCTTTTGACATGTATGTGTACACAGGGGGTGGCCAACTTTTACTCATTCTCCACAGCATATTTGCAGCCCTGACATATCTGTAGTGAACTTTAAGGCTAGAGTTGTACAAATGTGGGTATTTTCTAAACTCTTTGCTCAATATCTCATCCATGTAACCATTCATTGTTGTTGTAGCTTGTAAAAAGACAATCCTAGGGTGTCATATAACTGACGCTTTACCTTTAGCGCCAGTTAAATGACGCGGGTAGGTTTAGGTCTGGACTAAGTTTAGGGTTAGATACCATCATCTAACTGACGTTAAAGGGTGCCCTAAAGCGTCGGATATTGACGTATGGTCAAAAGCGTCAGTTAGATGACGTCTTGGGATGAGAACGGGCTGGAATATAGACCTTATTCAGAGCAGCGCCATGACAGGTATGAAAGTGAGGCTGTGAGGGATAGACTTACCGTGTTTACAATGGCATCCGCTGTAAAAAGCTGAATAAAGCTCCTAGATTACTTACGATTTTCCACAGCTTACAGATCGGGAGTTTTTTGTCTACTGAAATTTCTTGGAAATATATTTTTTCCAGTGTTTCATGAGCAGAACAATCCGAAAACACAATAAATAACAGTACAGCCCATTGAAAAATCAAAGATGGTGCTGCCGTGAATAAGGCGTATGGACGTCAGACATAAACTAGTGCTGCTACTAGTACTAGTGCTGTTATTTGCGTGATGATTTGCGCTGAGAAAAAATGCAGATTTTATAAAATAAAAAAATACGATTTTTTTTTTTTATTAAAAGAAGATTTACCCATGCCTTGCTCTGATTGGCTCTAGCTCATGACATCACTGAGGTTGAGTCGTGTGACAGCTCTGGATATCTAGCATGCTAGATATTTTCCTGGGCTCAGTCTGCGAGCGTCTTTGATGCGTTGTTGGCTCTTTCATAGTATCAGATCGGCAAGCGTTCATCGCCCGCTAATCCCCCGCGATAACAGCCTAATCTGTCGGCGAGCTCAACGATTTGCAAATCCGGCTTAAATCTGGCTTAAAATCATGTAATGTGAACTTAGCTTTAAGGACAAGTTCGGTATTTTACAATTAAAGCCCTGTTTTAAGATTGTTTATGATCAAATAGAATAGTTAAGATGGTTTTTTGGACAGATGCTGCTGTCCCGAGAATTTTACACCCCCACACCTCTACAATGGTAGCATAGGTGCAGTGGAACAATCCTTCATAAAAGGCATAAAACTTTAGTTTATAAAAGACGTGAAACTCACTGAGTGGTCTGGGGTGTTCACTGATATGCTCACACAAAAATCGCTGTAAAAGATGCTTTCCAACAGGTTTTATCGTAGTTTTTGTACAACTCCATTGACTTGTATTGTATGTTCTGTGTATGTTCCGGAAATGGAAATGGGGTTGTTTGTATTCTTTCTGTAGTCTTATGCAGTCGCGGTATCATTAACACAGTCTCATCCCATGAAGTCATATAACTGACGTCTTGGGACGTCTTTTGACCATACGTCAACATCCGCGTTTTTAGGGTACCCTTAAACGTCTGTTACATGACGATCCCGGGCCGTCATACAACTGATGCTTTACCTTTAACGTTGGTTAGGTGATGGGGTAGGTTTAGGGGTAGGTTTAGGTCTGGGGTAGGGTTAGGATCCGATAACGTCATCTAACCGATGTTTAAGGGGGCCCTAAAAAGGCGGATGTTGACTTATGGTCAAAAGACGTCCCAAGACGTCAGTTATATGACGTCGATAACGGGTGCCATGTGTGTAGTATAGCGCGGTTTTGTCATATAGCGTTCTATATGACGCTAAAGGATGAGAATGCGTTGGATATTTTCCTGGGCTCAGCGACGCGTCTGCGAGCGTCTTTGATGCGTTGTTGGCTCTTTCATAGTAACAGATCGGCAAGCGTTCATCGCCCGCTAATCCCCCGCGATAACAGCCTGATCTGTCGGCGAGCTCAACGATTTGCAAATCCGGCTTAAATCTGGCTTAAAATCATGTAATGTGAACTTAGCTTAAAGGACAAGTTCGGTATTTTACAATTAAAGCCCTGTTTTAAGATTGTTTCTGATCAAATAGAATAGTTAAGATGGTTTTTTGGACAGATGCTGCTGTCCCGAGAATTTTACACCCCCACACCTCTACAATGGTAGCATAGGTGCACTGGAACAATCCTTCATAAAAGGCATAAAACTTTAGTTTACAAAAGACGTGAAACTCACTGAGTGTTCTGGGGTGTTCACTGATATGCTCACACAAAAATCGCTGCAAAAGATGCTTTCCAACAGGTTCTATCGTAGTTTTTGTACAACTCCGTTGACTTGTATTGTATGTTCTGTGTATGTTCCGGAAACGGAAATGGGGTTGTTTGTATTCTTTCTGTAGTCTTATGCAGTCGCGGTATCATAGGCTACACTATACAAGTGGTTTGCTTGCAATTGGCAAAGGTGCATTATCGCCACCAACTGGGCTCCAGTGTCTATTATTCAAGCTCTCAACGGAAGAATGTACGGTTGTTAGGCGTTCGGAAAAATAGGTCTACAGTTTTACAACGAATGGTAAAACACCTGTTGGAAAGCATCTTTTGCAGCGATTTTTGTGTGAGCATATCCTACGCTATTTCACGACCAATTCGTACGAATTCATACAAGTGATTCAAAAGTGGCTAATTCGTACTAATTCATACTCGTATGAATTCGTACGATTTGTCTAAACCCACGTGACGGTTATGTTTAGGGGCGGGGTGGTCAGGGGTAGGTCATTCGTACGAATTCATACGAATTGGCTAATTCGTAAAATATGTATGATTTAGCAAAATCGTACTAATTTCTTACGAGTGAGGTCGTACGAATTGTTACGAATTAGCCACCTCGTAAAATTCATACGAATTCCCGAGAGATCGGGTTGGCATATCAGTGAACAGACCACTGTGTGAGTTTCACGTCTTTGTAAATTAAAGTTTTATGAAGGATTGTTCCTGTGCACCTATGCTACCATAGTAGAGGTGTGTGGGGGCGCTACCACAGAATCCGAAAATTCTCAGGACAGCAGCATCTGTCTAAAAAACTATCTTAACCATTCTATTTCATCAGAAACAATCTTAAAACAGGGCTTTAATTGTAAAATACCAAACTTGTCCTTTAAGTCATCATGAACCATTTGTAGAGAAGGCATTCCCAGATTGCATTGCTATGAGCACATTTTATCTATGTATTACTTATCGCAGAATAAGTACCAGAAGTACAGAACCCATTGATCTCCCTATGCTTTTAAACTTCTTAAATATCTGTACACTCACTGGCCACTTTATAGGTACGCCTGTTCAACTGTTCGTTAAAACAAATATCTAATCAGCCAATCACATGGCATCAACATTTAGGCTTGTAGACATGATCAGTGCGATCTGCTGAAGTGCAAACAGCATCAGAATGGAGAATAAAGGTGACTTAAGTGACTTTGGGTGTGGGATGGTTGTTGGTGCCAGAAACTGCGGATCTACTGGGATTTTCACACACAAACGTCTCTAGAGTTTACAGAGAATGGTCCAAAAAGAGATATATACAGTGAGCGGCAGTTCTGTGGGTTAAAATGCCTTGTTGATGTCAGAGGTCAGAGGAGAATGGCCAGACTGGTTCAGCTGATAGAAAGGCAACATTAACTCAAATAACCACTTGTTAAAACCGATGTTTGCAGAAGAGCATCTCTGAACACACAACATGTGGAACCTTGAATAGATGAGCTACAACAGCAGAAAACACACTGGTGTCACTCCTGTCAGATGAGAACAGGAAACTTAAGCTACAATTCACACAGACTCACCACAACTGGACAATAGAAGATTGGGAACATGTTGCTTGGTCTGATGAGTCTCGATTTCTGCTGCAACATTCAGATGGTCGGGTCAGAAGTTGGCCTAGACTACATGAAAGTATTCATGAATCCATCCTGCCTTGAATCAGCGGCTCAGGCTGCTGGTGGTGTAATGGTGTTTTCTTGGCACACGTTTGGCCTCTTAGTACCAATTGAGCTTTGTTTAAACACCGCAGTGCACCTGAGTATTGTTGCTGACCATGTCCCATCTCTTTATAACCACAGTGTATTATCCTCTGGTGGCTACTTCCAGCAGGATAACAAAGCTCGAATCATCTCAAACTGGTTTATTTTTACATACAAATGAGTTCACTTTACTCAAATGGCCTCCACTAGAGCAGCTTTGGGATGTACTGGAACAGAAGATTCACATTATGGATGTGCAAGTTTGTAATGTTGTGATTTATATTGTAGCTGCTCGGTTTGGTTCGACTTATTACACTTTTGGAACAGAGACCAAATTATACCTGATTTTGGTTTTGGGTGTTGGACAAAACCAAATGGATATTTATTGGAGCTCTACTGCTAAGTTTATCCGTTAGGATACAACGTTTGACAACATAATATCCTATCTCGTTTTAATTTTCCCTAAAAGTTATGGATTCATACACCTCACAGTTCTTAACTTAACGTCACAGCCTAACAGGTCTGTGCCCTGTGAGTGAAGACAGCATATGGACAATGCCCTCCCTTCCTGTTTCAAGGGAATGTTGTTCTGCCTGGGTGGACTCCTGGGAAGGGGAGCGTTACCTTTGACCTCTGGGAGAACTCATTTACTCTGACCCACAGTGAGAAGATGATGGGATCTGCAGAAAAGGATGCAGCTAACCAGCTGTCTCTGGCAACACACCGTAGTGCTATTGGAGGCCAATGATGGAGCGTTCCCCCTTCTGAGAGGAGCGAAAGAGACACATCCATTATCACCGCTCCTACTTTTATCCCACACCATTATACACCGGGCGGGATTCTCTACAAAAGCTCAGTTATTGATCGGTTCGGCTCTAAAGGAAACATCTAGAGAGCTTTAACATGAAAAATTGGAGTGAATACTTGTCAAGTTTGGGCCTATGCCTGGGTACTAATGCGAACTTTGGCATTGTTATAAAAAAAAGTGACTTACCATGATTTATGTGGTCTGATCTTCAATATTGGCTTCATCTGCAGATCAATTGTTGAAAATATAATTTAAAAGTTTTACAGGATTGTGTTTTTCTGCCATTTTCACATGTAGAAAATGGGAATGACCATTTGACTTCTCTTGTGACTTGTGACAAAATCCAGACTTCATTTATGCACAGTAAATTAAATGATGCCTTTTTTAGCTAAAAATATGAGCCTCCCTAACAGTATAAGGACATTCAAGTCCCTGCGTGACGCATCACAAACGATTATGTTTTATTTCAATAGTTTTTTTAAGCATTCATGAGATTTTTTTTGTAAGTATGTCTTTGGATTATATAAAAAATCATTCTTACTTTCATTGATTTAATTAAATTTTCCATTAAATATATAAATATGCTACCATAACTTTGATATAAAATGACTCATTGTAAATTTTGGTCCTGTTCTGACGAATCTTCCACCATTGCCTGTACTGTTTTCATCCATTTGATGCATCAAAAGGCTTTTAATGAGGTAACGTTACGCCCGTATGCTGTTGCCCCGTGTTTTACTGCTCCCTTTTGCTCGGGCATGACAGCTGTGGGACTGACATCACTTCCCAGCCCAGGTAAATGTGCTGTAGATGTAATTCAAGTAGCCAGTATTTACAGACTCAGGCACATCTTCCTGATCCTGTGGGATCTCGCCCTGCCTGATGTGTCAATAGGACAAGGCGTTTGTGGAAATGTGAACTGTTTATGTAGAGTTGTGCCAAAATGATCCTCTTGCTCGAAGTGCATTACATTGTTCGTCATGGTTTATAAAAGCACGTCTTTGCCAGAAATTGCAGGAATAATAAATATTCATTGCAAACACTGCAAAGTAAATATTTAAAAGATACAAAATAACCGCATATGGGTTTTTTAGCTGATTATATGGGAAGCGGGAGTAGGGATAAAATATACTCTGACGTTTTTGTTGCATTGCTTGAATGATAAAATCTTCAAATTGAAGACTTAATGGACACGCTGCAGTTTTGTCGTCTGTCGCTTTAAATGCTCGAGCTCTGCAAAGCAGGATGGATTCGGATTGGCTGTCAATGTTTTTATCGTTTACCAGCAGGAAAAATCGTTGTGTGATTTCTCTGTGCCATTACAGTTATAGTTATGGTATGCACTCTGCTATTCTTTTACCATTGGAACGATTATGGGATTAGATTTCGGTCACAATTCTGCGCGCGCAAGATCACATTTTGAGGGCATTTCGCATGCGTTTTGCTTTCGCAGATAAGAAAATATTTATAAATATCAACTTTGCATTTAAAATAATATTTGGATGTGCACAGATGTTCTCTTTCATATGTGCAAACTTGCAAAGTTTCACTTTCTTGGTCCTCTCATACCAGCCATAAGCGCTCTCGAAGCGCAGACGGCTCAACACAACCCAGCGTTACAATATGCCATAATTCCAGCCAATCAGAGATGCTAAATTCTAAATTCTGATTGGCTGGCTTGAAAACCAATCACAAGACTCCCTGCATCACCGACTGTGGACGAGGAAAAATACATGGTGGAAAATGTTCATGTTTAATTTGTTTAATGGCTTGAACACTTCTATTTAAGTTCAAATGTCTACCACTCGACGACCACAGTTTATTTTTTTAGCTTATTTTTAAGATATTTTTTTAGCTTATTTTTAATCCAAATCAAATCATACTATTACTGTACTACACCTCAAGTGGTAGTTTTAACTTCTTTCTGAACTGCAAGTTATGTAATTAACATTAGGGAAATATGAATGTGACTGAACAGGGGTCTCCCCAGCAAACAAATTTAGGTTCTGGGAACGTTAGTTTGGGAACGTTCCTAGACCTTTCCCTTAAGGTTAAGGGAACGTTCCCAGAACATTCTCCTTATGTTATAAAAATGGAACCTAAATATAACCTACATGGGACGTTCCTATAACGTTCTTGTTTGGTTTCCAAAAAAATAACCTCATGGGGCTATTCGGGAACGTTAGGGGAACGTTCTGTGTTTGCTGGATCAAATTTTACACATTTTCAGAAATGAAGATGGACAGACTTTTCCACTTTTAATGAAATAAGTGTGTAAAAACAGTACATCACTTGCATCAGAATAAAAAAGCCATTAAATAAACGTAGAAATGCAATGTAATAACGTTAAAATAATAATCAATCTAAACAAAAACATTCACAGCAGAGATGTTCTGTAAAAACAAATATCATCCTAAAAGAATATACTCTATATTCTTATATACTATTTTAGGATGGATAGTATGCACATTTGGGATGCAGGCTTGTTCCCCTCACTGCAAAATAATACAATAACAATTAAAAATCTAATTAAGCAATTAATTATATAGTAGAAGTCCTGTGGGTCACGAAATACCCATTTTGCACGCTCAAAATGTGATCTTGTGAGAATATGTGATCTTCTCAGAATTATGACCGAATTCTAACCCCATATTTTTAGAGCTATATCTTTTTCTTTATCCGTGTAGTTTGCGTCCTTGGTGTGCACAGGCTTTAAAGGTGCAATGTGTGATATTTCTGAGGATCTATTGACAGAAATATAAGATCCATAACTATGTGTTCAGTGGTGTATAAAGAACTTACTTAATAAACCGGAATGTTTTTATTACCTTAGAATGAGGCATTAATATCTACATAACCGCGGGCACCCCCTTCTATGAAGGTCGACATATTGTGACGTCATGTTTCTACCGTAGCCGAACGCGAACACACAGCGCTACAGAGCGCGTTTCGTCACAAACTTGAAAGAGAAGCAGCAGAAAGCTAGAAGCTAGCCTAGCTTTGTCAGTGGTGTAAAATATGTAGTTGATCTTTGAGAACTTTTTTTTTGGCTTTGACAATCAGCTGATCACTAATATTGACCATAAAACAGTAACGTTACAGGAGCCACCAACCCGCTGATCGAGACAAGTCGATCTTGGAAGCATTTTAAGTCGATCGCGAAGAGTTTTCAAAATCAGAGAAAAAAAGCCTATTGTGTGTAGTAAACGGTGTCTAGGAGATGCGGAGGTGCGCGCACTGTTACAATCACGTCATTTTTTCACCTTTGGACTCATGCAGACGTGTCGAGTATAAACAAGGCTACGCTTTAAACAGCTCAGCCACAGTAATGGCTCATATTAGCCAGTTAAATTTTACTACGCTGTTAGAAAAAAAATATATAGTTGCATAGTTTCATGAGGTTCTTCTGCCTCGCTGTATTAGGGGGAAGAAATGTGCTGGTTACGTTTGAGAGACAATCTGCTGATTACTATTATTATATCTTATATTAAGACCCTTGATCCTCACCTGACTATGGCTTTGTAAACTTTATCAATGATGTGGTTTATAATGGACTGTGGTTCAGAAAAAGTGACAATGTTACACAGTCTTGGCTTACTCTGAATATTCTCTGCTGTCTCAGACGACAATATGTTTGTTCCGTTTTAGCAACCGTAGCTTCTTCGAAAGGGAAGGATGAGCAGTGGGCTGAGCCATTAGTGCAACTCGATGTCGCTAAAATCGACACACTGCACCTTTAAGAAAGAAATAATCCTCTTGAAAACAACTTAATCTGCTGAACCTCGGCATGAACCGATTCTGGTTTTACTTCCGCAGAAACCATGGAAACACCAAAGACACTTAAAAGGGGTGATGAACTGAGAAATCAAATTTTCCTTGAGTTTTGACATCTAAGAGGTCATCATATTATAAGAATATCCTGTAAGTTTCAGAACTGAAAACGTCCTTGTTAGTCCAATAAAAGCTTTAATTGACACCAGCCTCAGCAAGCGACTCACTTTTCAAAGTGGGGAACTATGACGACAAAGAGGATAAAACACCACCCCCACAGAAGAAGATCAACACCTACGTCAACACGGCCAGTTTAGCCCCGCCCACCGATTCACGCATTACACGCATAGTTAAATAACATAGATGCCTACCTCGTGATGACAAACCGGATCGAGCTACCGAGTAATACAGAATGCAGTGCCTGGTTGTGGAAGAAGACAGTCGCTGCATAAGGACTGCATGGATAAACTTTATTTTTAATGAAGTATAAAACATTGTCCGTTTGTTCGCTTCATTTCACTGAGGATTGTTTTGTAAACAAAACTGGATTTGCAGACCGATTAAGATTAAAGAACGGTGCTGTGCCGTGCCGTCTATATTCAATCCAACAGGAATGGTGCAACACACAGACTCTGGGTCGAACATGTATGGGCGAATCATTCCGGTTGCCATTTTACAACATTGGACGTTTTCAAAACAATTTCCCCCAAGTGCATCAACGGGTGAGTTGAAACTCATTATAATATGCAAAACTGTTATCCACTCACAGCAGTGGGCATTTACTTCTAAGTCTTCAGTGCGAGACGCCCGTAAAAACCGAGCGTTTTTCAGCTAGGCTCAAAACTAGGATAGAAAGTAGCCTATTACTTATTCATTTTGATGTTTTTGAATGCAACAACCAAGCGAACGTCATAAGTTGAGCTAAGACAACAATATAATAAAATTCAAAAAGCCAGTTCATGACCCCTTTAATATATTATGTGTTTTAATAGACAGGTAAGCAACTGTTTGGACACTTCTATCGACATAAAACTAATCAGTTTTATAAAGCTCAACATGTTTAGTTTAGTTTAGTTTATTAGTTTTTGATAACGTGGACACTGGACAGTCCCTTTTTGAAAGAAAAAGAGCAGCTTTAGCCTCTATGGCTAATTTCTGGCTGTAGTCCCCAGCCATTTAGTCTTATTGTTTTCTTGATTTATTGCATGTTTTTACCTCAAAAATGTCACCAAAAAATATTTAAAAACACGTGTTCCAAAGATGAACGAAAGTCTTTATTTTTTTCCTTTCTCACTTACATTGATTGAGCTCTTCTAAATAATTCCACTCACTCTGCAAACCTCAGCAAGTATCTAAAGACAAGCAGCAAACACTTGCCAAAGAAAACACTTATGCCATTTAGTGCAATTACCCAATTTACCTTGCAAACAGCAATCCATCTTTCTCAATCACAGGTGTCAGGCGTAACAGACTAAACATACGGATTCACATTGTTTCCTCTGAACGCCTTTAAGAACCTATGTGAGATCAACCATATTGGGTGCACATATTTGATTTAAATCATTTAAATTAAAATCAAATGTTTTCAAATAAGAAATTAAGCTATTATACTATATTTTATAATTGGTAACATATGTTATGGCTACGCTCTAAAAAATGCTGGGTTGTTTTAACCCAATTTTGGGTCAAATATGGACAAACTCAAACATTGGGTTAAAAAATATAATTTAAAAATGTAACCAAATGGCTGGGTTTGTCCATACAACCCAAAAAACAACCCAGCATTTTTTTAGAGTGTATATTCACTACATTGTGAATCTCCCTTAGTTGGGGACACTTAAAGGGTTAGTTCACCCAAAAATGAAAATTCTGTCAGTATTTACTCACTTTCATGTTGTTCCAACCCCGTAAGACCTTCGTTCATCTTCGGAACACAAATTAAGATATTTTCAATGAAATCTGAGAGCTGGATCCCTCCTGCATACTGGTCCATAGGCTTCTTGAGGGATTGAAACTTGCCGGCCTCGAAAAGTTATTAAAGACATCGTTAAAATAGTCCAAGTGACTACAGTGGCTCGATCTTAAGTTTATCAAACGACGAGAACACTTTTTGCGCACAAAATCAAAAATATCGATGAACGAAGGTCTTATGGGATCGGAACAACATGAGGGTGAGTAATTACTGACAGAATTTACATTTTTGGGTGAACTATCCCTTTAACATTCAACAATATTATTGATCTGTCTGTACTGACAGTATTGGATGAGAATTGAAATGAGCTGGACGATTATACTGTATATATTTTTTGCTGTAGAGACAAAATTATGGATGGATGGATGGATAGTATTTGCAGTATGCTAGCAACAGTATCAAAATAAGTCATGAGAACTTATTCATCAAGTTCATAATGAACTGAGGAACACGAGGCATCTAATCCCCGGCACATTTACAAAGGGCTCCCAGAACAGGCTCCCAGGGCCACTGCATGGATCGTGAGGGCCCATAGACAAGAGCTGGAGACCCACTGGGAGGAGAGAAAACATCGGCTGGCCCTGTCTGACACCAGGGGTCAGGAGGTCAACCTCAGCCACTGTAGGCAGCTTAGAAGAGCCCCCCCTCCCGCACCAGCGTGTTGAAGAGCGGGCAGCTGGCAGGTGTCAGGAGTTACAAAGGGCCATCTGTGCTCAGAGAACTGTCCCCACCGTTCCCTTGCCTGCTACTTCATTAAACTTTACACTTTATAAACCCAGTGAGCTGGCCAGAGCAAACTGACCAGAGTGTGGTACATCATGTTCCAAAAGATCTTTCCCCCGTCATGCCCCACTTTGTCAGTCACTCACAAAAAGTTCTTGTACTTGTGGTTGACAACAGCAACCTAGTTAAAGTCCCCATGAAATCAAAATTGAATTTCATTTTGGCTTTCTTTAAGATAGTTAGCTCCAAAACAATGACAATGTTCACATTCGGAAGATATAAGAATTCAAAACTTACAGTCTCTTACTTCTGCCAATAAATAATTTTGATGACATCACTCTGCACTTCAGCTTCTCAGCAGATTTCCTGTCCAATGAAATGCTCTCTAGAATTTGAAGCCCCTCCCCGTACATTATAAACAGATGCCGAAGCTGCGGCTAAAATCATTCACTCTTCACACATTTACTGTTTTTTTCACGGTGAATGGCACGTAGTACACTATATAGAGGACAGGGAACGATTCAGATCGTGTAAATATGCTTTCCATTGGGGCGAGTGAAGTCTGGTTTCACGTTAATGTAAAGCGAGATTCAAAGGAAACTGCGGCTTTATCAAGCTCAACAGCTCTTGCCGAGCTGTGATATAAATGAAACACTATTGGCTGTTTTTAAAAAGGGGAGGAGCTGTTGGTTATGTCCTGCCGTCACATCAGTTCGTTCTTTGATTTCTCTTGTAAATCAGGGGCTTAATGTGTTACAAGTTGTGTGCATTACGTAACCAGATTCCCTTTTAAATTCCTTTTCAGTTTAATAAATTTGCTTTTTGAATTTATTTGTTAAAATTAAATTATTATTTCTTTAAGTTAACTACGGAATACATTATCTCTCCTCGATAATGTAGTCACTTAGACCTACGCACTTGTGCGTGTGCGGGAACAGTCAAAAACAAAAACAAAATTACTTTCGGATTACTTTCGGATTACTTTTGGATTACTTTCAGTAAAAAGTAGGTAATACAGCCTGTAATGTTAAGAGATCTTTTGTATATGTCATAAATAACTCTAGGGGTCAGGAAATAGTAGTGGTTAAGAATATAGTAGTGGAATATAGTAATATTCTAAATGTGTTTTTACAAGAAAATGAAGGCGTATGTTACATAGGTTGTGTTGTTGAATGCATTTCTGCTAAACACTTGCAAAACTTCTTAGTAAAAACAAAAACAAAATGTAAACTAATGTAACACTTTCCATAAAAAGTAACTAAGTAACCTTTTTTTTTTTTTTTCGTAGGGAGTAACGCAAAAGAGTAACATTACTTTAAAAGGAGCTTTTTCCAACATTGCTATTTTTTATAAACTATTTTTATAAATGCCATCAAAGAAAAGATGTCAGTTATGCTCTGGATAGCTTCGGTGATATTATCACAGTGGCCTAGTTCAACACGGCCATTCATAAATATTCATAATTACGTTGAAATTTCCTTTTGGTTGATTGATCTGCGTGATGAGCCATCAATCCAAGATCGATGCATGTAGATTTAGGTTTTAAAACAAGTTTTGGTTGTTGTTGTTGTTTAAACCTTTATTTTTTTATTTATTTTTTTTTTCAAAAACATAATTAGCTAATTCACTGTTCATACTGATTAATTACTATTTCTTTTTTTGTCATTTATAATTTTTAATTACTATTTTTTATCAGCCAATCAATTTGTGGACCACTTGAAAGTTTGAGAAACACTGATGTGCAATATGAAATATTAACATCCATTTTGAGATACAGTTTAACAGTGTTATTCAATTATTAGTGTTTTTACTGTAAAATGTTTACAGTTTTACTTACAATTGTAAGAGGTAGATTATGGAAAAATAATGTAAATGTAAAAATACTGAATATAAGCATGCACAATTAAATATCTAATATCGACCAGTGTATAGACAACACTAGTATTGTTGTGAGTAAACAGACTTTTTTTAACTGAAATAATTAAAATTACAGACCTTTTGGAGCTGCCTGGATTTTTTTTTTTTTTTTTTTTTTTTTTTGAGGAGGGAGTTGAAACAGTTAAAAACAAGCCTGGATGGAAAGGGTGGTCTCAGGATATGAGAGGGAAATGGCCACAGTAAGGAAAGGCTCATTCTTTGCATTGTCAAATAGGAAATGGGCACAGATTCCAAGGAAACTGTCTTGTTCCTGACTAATAATTTGGGCAGACCCTCCTGTAATGGTGAAAATCCTTGTGCCGCTGTCTTCATATTGACATTTTTGAGAGGTGACTGCATGCTGATGGTGTGTTTAGTGTGCATCTGTTTGTGAAAATGATCCAGAAAGGGTATTTTAGCAGCTTCAGGATGCCAATGACTTTCTAGGAAACTGTAAAAACTGCACTGTAAAAAAAAAAAAAAAAAATCTATTTTTTACTTAACTTGAAAAAGTCAGTAACCTGTTTTCTTTAAATTTGCTGGGTAAGTTCAGGTTAAGTTTAAGCTGGGTAAGTTTGCTGGGTAATAAAAATTGAGTTAATACAACAAAGGAGATTGGATTAATCAACAGAAACTCAAAATGTTATGTTATCTGAACCACATAAATTGAGTTGATTTGACAAAAGAAAAAAATATGTGATAACAAAACATGAAAATTATTATTATTATTATTTTTTTACGATTAACTTGCGTTTCTTGCAGTTCGAAGTGGATATCTTACAATTTGACCTACATTTTAACTTTGTGTCGCTTTATTATCACATTTTTAACCCTTTTTTATATTTTAGCAGTTCATACAGTCTTTGGCAATGTATAAAAAAAGAAAAAGAAAAGAGGAAAAACAACACAGGTACAGACCTGACCCTGTAACTGAGATTGTAAACTCATTCATAATGTGCTTCCTCTCAGCAGAGTCTCAGTCAGAGATCTTGGAACGGTCTTGTTTGTCCCAGAGATTGGTAATAGTGGGAGTGTTCCTGTACAATTCTCTCTTATCGAAGTCACAGCACACTTTTGTTTAGAGTTTTATTAAAAGCCAGTAGTAACTGAGCACTAAAATGCAGAATGGAACAATCTGTTGTGAATTAATAGTCTGTTCACTGGACTGCAAAAAAAAAGTTCTTTAGACATAAGCCAAAATGTTACTTAGGTCAACACCACAGCAACTTAGCGTCGGCCCAGATCTGGCCCACACCTGGTACCTGTGGAATGTTGCTGTCTGGGTATAATATTTTTGGACTTTTTACAACTTACTACTCTCCTGTTTGAACTATTTCGTCTCATTTTGATGAACGAGTTCGAATAGGAGAGTCACGAATGCGCATCACAGAACAGAGCAAGGCGACCATTTGAGCTTATAAAACTTAAACTTTGTTATTTTTTAAAAAAATTAGTGATCGTTTCGCTTGATGAGACCCTTAGTCATTGTTTGGAATCGTTTAAAACCCTTTGAACAGTTTGAAGTTTGCACTGAAACTGTCATTTGGACCTTGAACCGTTTGGTTCCCATTGAAGTCCATTATATGGAGAAAAATCCTGGAATGTTTTCATCAAAAACCTTCATTTCTTTTCCACTGAAGAAAGAAAGACGTGGACATCTTGGATGATATGGGGATGAGTAAATTATCACTTATTATTTTTGAAAGTGAACTACTCCTTTAAGATTAAGGCTGTGCGATATGCCTCGGAATTTAGGAATTGGCTCTTTTCTTTAAAGTTAATCCATTTTTTCAACCTATTTTCAGCATGCATTTTTCCAATAGTCACATTAGCTTCAATGAGCTTTCCGTCGGTCAATAGTTTTGGAAGCTCACATACCATCAGAGAAAGGGAAGTTCCTCTTAAAGGGAGACTACTTTTTTTGGAAATAGGCTCATTTTACAACTCCACCAGAGTTAAACTGAGAGTTAGATATTTTTCCTGTTTAAAACTTAACTCGTGACATCGTGCACTAAGACCGACGGAAAATGTAAAGTTGCGATTTTCTAGGCTGATATGAATGAGAACTATACTCTCATTCCTGCGTAATTCCTAACCATACCAGCCTAGAAAATAGCAACTTTACATTTTCCGTCGGTCTTAGTGCACAATGTAACTACAGAAGAGTCAAGTTTTAAATAGGAAAAACATCGAAACTTTTTGGTCATTTTTTTTTTTTTTTGAGAAATGCTAATGGTCTTGTCCACTTCAATGATGTATGCTAAGCTATGCTAAAAGTGGTACCTCCAGAACCGGAGATCGGCTGAATGGATTCAAACACGGTAAAACTCAACAGTTTGACTCTTGTAAAATGAGCCTATTTCCAAAAAAGTGGAGTATCATTTTAAATGTGACAAATGCTTCTATACTGGTTCTATAGGCTACTTCAATCTTTCTCGCTATACTCTTAAAATAAAGCCTCCAAAAGGGCAATTTCGCAGCGATGCAGTAAAAGAACCAAATTTGGTTCCCCAAAGAACTTTTATTTCCTAAAAGATCCACATTTTGAAAATCTAAAGAACCTTTTTCCACTATAAAGAACCTATAAAAGTTCCATTGATGTTAAAGGCTCTTCATGGAACTATCAATGCCAATAAAGAACCTTTATTTTTAAGAGTATAGCTAACAGACGATTACAGTTCAACATCTATAATCTACACAATCTGCTAGCATGCCCTTGTGAAAAAAGTACATTTTAGCACACTTTAAAAAAAAAGAGTACTTATTATAAAAGTAGTGTAGGGTAAGCTACTCTAAAACGTTATAGCTACATCTCAAACGGTGTAATTAGTTGACTGTACTAATCTCTCTTTAATAAGTATTGCATGCCAAGGCATCATATAGGTGACGCTTTTGACATTACATCCGCGCACATGGCACCCTTTAGCGCCAATATGAGACGCAGATAAATATGGGCCAGAAGGCGCCTTCTAGTGGTCTAACCCTAACACTACCCCAGACCTAAACCTACCATAACCAATGCGTGTTTTATTGACGCTAAAGGGTGCCATGTGCGTCGGATTTAGATGCAATGTCAAAAGCGTCACCTATGATGCCCTAGGATGAGAATGCGTTGCTTATTACTATACTTTCTAAATCCCATATCAACTTCGACCAGTTAAACAATACAAGGATATGAAACTTTTAATTCTTTATATAATGTAACACTGCCGTTCTGAGTTGTTCAAAGTGTTTCTGATGATTGTTAGAAGGCAGACTGAGATGGCGAACTGGAACATTGAGTTTGTGTAACATTAGCAACACATTATTAGCGGTTTGATAACATAGTCAAGCAAAAGGCTAATCATATTAATTACCGTTAGTTGGCCGAGTGAATCTCTGAGCTGGCTTGAGTGAGTGGAGGCGGGGCTAATTAGCATATTCATGAATACATGTACACTCTCAGCAGTGTGGATGGTGTCTGGTTGTTTGTTAACAGTTCATCGCTGCAAAGGTATTTCCAACTATTTACTTCTTAGTGAAGAACAAAAAAAGACCTTCGTCATGAATATATCAGGACCTTGAATCACGTTCAGTCTCTTGTACATGGGCAGGACTTGAGTAATTAGTTGCTGGCTGCAGTTCACTTAACGGCCACCGGTAATAACAAGGGTTTCTAAATTCTACATACAGCCCCTTTAAAAGTGAAAGTTTTAATTTGACGTTATTACAAAAGAGCATGTTTAAAAGTGTACAAAATATAGTCAAGAAAGTGTACTCTCTTTAAGTGCACCTTTCATTTCATTGATATTATATTGTCTGAAGAGCACTTTCAAGTAGTATTAAGTGTACTTATTTTTCACAAATGTGTAGCATCTGTGCTTTTCGGTAGGACATGTTTAAGTAAGACCTATGAATCACCTTATAATTTAAAGTAAAAACAAGTAAAAAGTTTGGTAAAACTTTATTTTGATGGTCCTTTTGAACATACAGTTGACTATACTTTGCAACTATGTCAACTAACTCTCATCAGAGTATTAGTAGACTGTCTGCTTAATATCTGCAAACACTTTATTGTGACAGTCCTCCAACAGACACTCTAATGAGAGTTAGTTGACATGTAGGTGCAACTTTACTTATAGTCAACAGTGTTAAAGGGTTAGTTCACCCAAAAATGAAAATTAAGTCATTAATTACTCACCCCCATGCTGTACCAACCCCGTAAGACCTTCGTTCGTCTTCGGAACACAAATGAAGATATTTTTGATTAAATTTGAGAGCTGGATAACTACCACATTGGCTTTTAAGGGACTGCCTCTTGACGGCCCACAAAGTCAATGAAGAAAATGTTTAAATATCCCAAGTGACTACCGTGGCTCAACTATATGTTTATCAAGCGACGCGAATACTTTTTGTGCGAAAAAACAAACAAAAATAACGAGTTTATTCGACTATTTCTTTTCTTCCTTGTAGGCCAGAACGAGAATTCCTTAGATTTCCACGACGCATGCGCGAGATTTGCGATCTGCTTACATCGCTTACACTACTTCAGATCGCAATTCTCGCGCATGCGTCGTGGAAATCTATAAGGAAGTCTCGTTCTGGCCTACAAGGAAGAAAAGAAATAGTCGAATAAACTCGTTATTTTTGTTTGTTTTTTCGCACAAAAAGTATTCGCGTCGCTTGATAAACATATAGTTGAGCCACGGTAGTCACTTGGGATATTTAAACATTTTCTTCATTGACTTTTTGGGCCGTCAAGAGGCAGTCTTGATCTAGATCTTGATCTGATCTAGATCTCTCGCGCGGTTGTTTCGTGTCTTAGGCCATCAATGTGTACTTACATTTACGAGTCATTAAATCATGTTTAATTTGGACTTCTCTGTGCATGCTCTTTGAGGTGGTGACCATAGACCTCCATTATATGAATGATAGACCTAAAAACGGTTTGACCTAAAAATATTAAAAGTGAAACTACTGCGGAAACAAAGACACCTACATCTTGGATGCCCTTGAGGTAAACTAAAACAAACCAAAAATTTATTTCAAAGCGAACTATCCCTTTAAAATGATGTTTAAGGATTAATTCATTTATTTGGCTTTTTTAACTATACGTCACTGCACAACTTCCTCAACAATAGAACTTTTACATTTAGCTGTATGTTCAGTAGACTTTTCTGCTTTTAAGCTTTTACTCAGTCATTTTGGATTTTTTTTTTCTCTTCCCAGCCCCCCCATTTCTTTCTTTTTTTCTCTTTTTTGACATTGCTGACAATACTGGCACACACTGTTGGCACGGTTAGTTCCACCCTGCTGTGAAGTAAGCCTGCCGAACACTACCAGCAGCGAGACCTCGAAAAGTCCTGATAGTTCAGATCCTCTTTCATTGTTTTCAGTTTTAAAGTCACGGTTGAAATGATTTTCTGATTCAAAAACATTCGTTTCAGTGCATTTGCGCAACAACGGGACAAAAAAATGATGTCATTAAAGCAAATAAAAATCAATCAACATACAAGAGTGAAAGGTAAACACTCTCTACATTGTGTCAGGTTGAATCAGACAGTTTATGGCTGTGCTTCTGTTTACATTAGCGTTTCTTTTTCCCCTTCCCTGTGCAGTAGATAGAGGGCGGATACTGGCAAGGGCTTCCTCTAGGTCCTGATGCACTTCCTCAGTAAAACTTTTAGCCAGACCTCATCAGGGTGAACAATATCAGAAGCATTCCACTGGAACAAATGTACACAGAGAGAGAGAGAGAGAGAGAGAGATGCTGGATTTGAGAAGTTTCGGTTGCAGGCTGCCTTTTTCTAATAAAACGCATATATATGTGTATTGCAATCATTGTGTAGGGGAGATCTTCCCAAATTCCCCCCTGATAAACATTTCGGTAACACTTTACAGTAACACTTTATTTTACACTTGTTACATATTTTACATGTACTTACCGTAGTAATATAACATAAAATAATGCATAATTACATGCAACTAACCCTCAACCAAATCCTAATCCTACCCTAACTCAATAGGAAGAGCATGTAGTTGATTAATATATTACTCAGTACTTAAATATATAATTAAACTGTAACAGTGACACGTTAAAATAAAGTGTAACCCACTTTACAATAAGGTTCATCAGTTAACTACATTAGTTTAGCATGAACTAATAATGAACTGCACTTATGCAGTGTTTATTAATCTATGTTAATGTTAATTTTATTAAATTTTATTAATTTATTATTTATTATTTATTAATTTATTAAGTTTTATTAATTTTTATTAATTAACGTTAACAAGGATTAACAAATACAGTAACAAATGTATTGATCATGGTTAGTTCTTGTTAGACTAATGTTAACCTAAAGCACAGTTGTCTGATATCTGTTAATAGTTCTCTTTACTGTATTTTTCTAAGTAAATGTTATTGCTTTGATTTAAAAATTTTATGAATTTTTTACGATTTAATTATTTACTTTTCATCCGCTAATGAGCGCTGATTAAGAGAAAAATTAAGCTAGTTAAAAAAATTATTTGCATTGAGATATTATTGTTGCAAACTTCTCATTATCCTCATTTTACATTTCTATTACTGTAATAAATGTGTTTAACAGTAAGTATAAGTATATAGCATGTTAAAGTGTAATTACTTAACATAAATTATATTTTTTGTAATTCTCATTCTCATTAATGCTGATTCTACGGTACATACATTTTTGTTACCATATTACAGTAAAAAAAGATTGCTTTTTTATTTATATCATTGTAAGCAAAAATATTTATTCATCATTTACATATATAAAAAGAGATTCGCTCATAACTCTACATGGAACACACATATTTTGAGGCGTTTCATGACTTGGTTTCACCGCTGCCCTCAGCTCAATTGTCGCCTGCCTGTTAGTAATGGTCAGTCACCAAAGAAAGCATGCTTAACCGAAATAGTGGAAAATGAAAGGACACGCATAAAAGGGGGAGCCTGCTCATGCCCGTCAGTGACAATGCTGCAACCCAAGTGGAAAGAGCCACACAATCGATGACGCCCGCTGCAGAGTGAGCTGCCATGCGTGCAAAGAGTGAAAAGTAAGTGCGTATGACTTGTGCTGAAAAAGCATGAGTGTGACGTTCCATGAATAGAGTCCTCCGGTGCCGAGTGTAGGAGGAAACGCGAGTCCGAGGGACTGGTGTTATTGATTCCAGTCAACAAATGAGTCCATGTAATCCGTCTGCCTTTGTTCCGTTCACTTGGCCGAGCGCTCTCATTAGCCCCCCGTGAACGGTCAACCTGTCAGCAGGTCGGCTCTCCAACCGACTGACCTCTGACTCCGGCTCATTCTTGGACAAATTAAATCTCACAAATGACAAATCCGGGCATGCAGCGCTCCCTGTGCCGCGGACTCGCTCCAGCTCCTGTGCCCATTAGGCAGGGCAGGCAGAAACCCCCTGTCAGTGGCACTCGCTGGACCTCTGTGAGCGTTAACGTTCATCCCTCCTGACAGCCAACAGAGGTCTGAGAGAACAAACGCCCGGGCCCGGGAACGTGGCGGCCTGATCAGCTCTGACAGTGTTGCTTTGTGACGGGACTTAGAGCAAGTGCGCTCTGTTTGTTTTTTGTCCCGGTGGAGAATGTCACTGCAGAACAAAAGGAGCCCTGCCTGCCTTTGGTGAACGCTTGCCGCACGTTCCTTGCTCTTTAAACTATTGCTATTACTGATGTGCATAAAGCTACGACGTACTTATGGTAACGTTCTTGTCCGTTTTTCAGTCAGGGGTATAAAAAGAAGTTCGAAATACCTTTGCAGGGATGTGCTGTTAGCGAACATCCCGATATGTGAGAAAACTGCAGTTTAGAAAGCATCTGATCATCGATGTGAATGTTTGCACAACCTCTGCAATTGAACGTTCGCGAAGACCGGTCATCTCTTCCTTCTACTAGTTAATTTATTGCATCAAATAAACATTATGAACATTAGAAGGAATGTTGTTTCAACCGCAGAAAGATGCCAGTACACACAGTTTTTTTCAAGTTCAAGTCCACCGACGTTAGTTCACTTTTAAAAAACTTTTGCTGATAATTTACTCACCCCCATGTCATCCAAGATGTCCATGTCTTTCTTTCTTCAGTCGAAAATAAATTAAGGTTTTTGATGAAAACATTCCAGGATTTTTCTCCATATAATGGACTTCAGTGGGAACCAAACGGTTCAAGGTCCAAAAGACAGTTTCAGTGCAAACTTCAAACTGTTCAAAGGGCTTTAAACTATTCCAGATGATGAATAAGGGTCTTATCAAGCGAAACGATCGCTCATTTAATAAATAAATAAATAACAAAGTTTAAGTTTTATAAGCTCAAATGGTCGCCTTGCTCTGTACTGTGATGCGCGTTCGTGACTCTCCTGTTCGAACTCGTTCATCAAAATGAACGAATCTTTTCCCGAGTCAACTCGTTCATTTCGTTCGTTGAATGAACTAAATGACACAAAAAAAATTTTTTTCATTTTGATAAACGAGTTTACATCACAGTTTACATGATAATAAAACATCACAGAACAGAGCAAGGTGACCATTTGAGCTTAAACTTAAACTTTTTTTTATCATTTCGCTTGATAAGACCCTTATTCATCGTCTGGAATCGTTTAAAGCCCTTTGAACAGTTTGTAGTTTGCACTGAAACTGTTTTTTGGACCTTGAATCGTTTGGTTCCCAATGAAGTCCATTATATGGTGAAAAATGCTGGAATGTTTTCATCAAAAACCTTCATTTCTTTTCGACTGAAGAAAAAAAGACGTGGACATCTTGGATGACATGGGGGTGAGTAAATTATCAGAATTTTTTTTTTTGTTAAAGTGAACGACTCCTTTAATCTAATAACTCTCCTGACTCTTTGTCGGACAAAATGCCGGATGACAGATTATGATTGGTCAGATCGCCTGTCAATCAAACTTCCTGTGAAGGGTGAATACAGGACTGCAGTAATGTCACGTTTACCTCTTTGCACAATAGATAGCTAAGGGTTAGCAAGTAGCTTTATTGTATTAAACATGGAAAAGCATTTTCATCGTCGCTTTCGATTAGGAGTACAACTTCAATTTTTACTACAAAACAGCTCTCCAGATCACGTTTTTACTCATGGACGTCTGACCTCAATGGACTAAACAGAAAAAAATGTGATTCAATTATGTGATCTTCACGGACCAATGGTACTTCAAAAGGTGTTTACCAGACAGCAAACTTTTCCAGAATGTTCACTTTGGCAAGATCCAAACAAACATGTTCAAAATGATGTCACACAAGTTCATTCTTTGCTTTCACTTGAAGTACATTGGGGCTTTAATTGGCTTTATGCACAGCTGCACTACTTCCTGAACTTCAGCCAGCTCCTTGTTTCCTGTCTGCCATTATTGGCCAAATTGATTAATTCAGGTGTGCCTGACCTCAGTAGTCATGGCAACAATAATCAAACACACCTGAATTAATCATGTTTGGCCAATAATGGCAGACAGGAAACAAGGAGCTGGCTGAAGTTCAGGAAGTAGTGCAGCTGTGCATAAAGCCAATTTGTCCCATGCAGGCTTGATACCTCGAATCAATGTGCTATTACTATTTTAAAGGATCTCAATTGTGATTTTCACCTGTATGATGAAGATGATGCTGATATACTGGCAAAAAACAAACTAAAAAATGCCAGATCTAGAGACCAGTACATCATAATAGCTTTTCAGACTTGAACTAGTTAGCCCTTGGTAATTGTGGGGTAAGCAGAATCCTGGGTTATCTTGTTTTGCATTTTACATTGCTTATGATTAACCTGGGTTATAATCCTGGAGGACAACAGAGTGCCGAAGTGATGGAAGCTAGCCGGAAGCTAGCGGCGCATGGGTTCCCTTGGTCGAAATGCAATGCATTTTCCCCATAGACTTTTGGAAAATCGCAAAAAATAAGATCTGTGTTTAACAAAGAGTTGTGACCCTTACACGTTTTGTCTAGCAAGATCATCTTTACAAGGTAATCCAAAATTTATACATTTTGAAGCCTATATAAAGATTTTAAAAGACACAATCAGACACAATAAAGTTTAAAAAACCACAAGCAGGTTATAACTGTGTTCTATGTCATAGATCAAAACGTGAAAATATTTAGAGGCTTTGTTCACCACAGACCTTATTTCAGGTGATTTAGCAGAAACCCATTCAAAAAACCCATAGGCTTTAGAGCGAGGGAACCGTAATGCTAAAATGCTAACTCACTTCCGCGTTTTAGCCTACAGAGTGACGTCGTAACTTCGGCACTCTATTTACTCTGTATGTTCCTAAATCCTGCGTTAGCAAACGTATTTGGATATTTGCAGTATCAGTGACATTATCAGTGTCATTGACTGTACAAACACAGCATGCAACCAGTTTACATGGCTCCAGCATTGCACATCCTCATAATATTGCCGAATGGACTAAAAGGTAAGAATGAAACGGTCTCTTCTTTTTCCAATTAACATGTTTTCCATCACCATTTTGAAACTACTGTTTATACAACACGCAGTGTTTCAGTGACTGCCCAAAGCGGACCATGATGGGAAATGTTCCCTCACCCGGGGTTAAAATCGGGGTATAGAACAACGAAAACTTTGTGTTTGGGTGTAAAATGACGATCTCCTAATAATCAATCGCTTTGTTTTTACTCTGTTTCTGGGACTCCAGGGAGGAAACAGGCAGAGTTTCCTGCAGCAGTAACACTGGTTGTCTGCTATCACTTCTCAGCATAACCCATCTTAATCAGCAACTCTCTGTTATTCTACCACAAGAGGAAGCATTGCTGTTTGCCTGGAGGGTTGTTCTATCACCCGCCGAGGGGTGGAACACTTCAATGTGAAACATTAGAGTGGTCACCTAGAAAAAGAAAAAAAAATATTTTCCAAAAGTGTTTTCTATATTACTTTGGGATTTTAAGAACATAGGCCTTCTCAGCCATTAAAATGATAAAAAGGTAAAAAATAAAGTTCATAATTTTAAGAAATTGTTTTACCTACTTTAGTGATGCCTCTAGATTTGTGTTCCAAGACCAACAGAGGAACGAATGGTCTAATTACCCAACAACACGTGAACTGAATGAAACTGACAGAAACTAGGACACACAGGTAAAACACAATGAAACATAGCGTACTTAGGCTTTAGCATCCTTGTTAGTGCGTACACCTCCTACGCCGAATTCCACTTGAGTAGGACCGGTTACACCTAGGATATCTAAGTCCACTAAAGGAGGGAAAGCGTTTTCACATTTGGCTCCTAAACTCTGGAAAAGCCTTCTTTATAATCTTTGGGGCTCAGACTCACCCTCCAAGTTGAAATCTAGATTCAAGACACGCCTCTTTATCAAAGCATTCACATAATGCATCTCATAACCTTATACTCCAGTTATATCAGATTAAATGTACATGATCCAGCCTCTTAAGAAGAGTTCAGATGACCGAAACCCTGTGAGGACTTCAGATGACCCAACCCCTGCGAGGACTTCAGATGACCCAACGCCTGAGAGGACTTTATATGACCCAACCCCTGTGAGGACTTCAGATGACCCAACCCCTGTGAGGACTTCAGATGACCCAACCCCTGTGAGGACTTTAGTTGACCCAACCCCTGTGAGGACTTCAGATGACCCAACCCCTGTGAGGACTTCAGATGACCCAACGCCTGCGAGGTCTTTAGATGGCCCAATCCCTGTGAGGACTTTAGTTGACCCAACCCCTGTGAGGACTTCAGATGACCCAACGCCTGCGAGGTCTTTAGATGGCCCAATCCCTGTGAGGACTTTAGTTGACCCAACCCCTGTGAGGACTTCAGATGACGTAAAAAAGAAAATGTCCGCAACACTGCTTTATGCTCCCATATTTAATAAAAAAGCAATGTTACATTTAATACAACCACCCCCCCGGGTTTTCAATTGATTTAATGAGCTAATAGCCCGACCCATAATACAATTAAAGGGATACTCCACTTTTTTGGGAAATAGGCTCATTTTACAACTCAACAAACCCATAACCAACATAATACACAACATTCCAACAAAAAAAAAAACCTAAAAAAAACCCACTATAAATCAATGAGTAGGGGACATTAGGATACCCCACATTTTCACCAGATCTGCTGAAATATAGTCTGCATATAATAAACAAAACATAGGCTATATTACAAAAATGTATGTTTTTTATATATATAAAAAATAATAATTTATAAGAATGGTGTAATATCAAACTCTTCATTAAGACCATACGGAGACATTGTTTTAAGAAGTAAATCTTTTATCATAATTACCTCCTCTGATCAAAACAATTTGTGGCCGAATCAACCCACTCTTGTTTCTTAGCTCTATTGAGGAATCTTTTTGTCAAGTCCCCAATCTGCATTGCGTAAGATATGTTGTCACTGCATATTCTACATACACGATTAAACTGACTAAAAAGGAAGACTTTTGACCTACAGCCTGGGATGAAAACTGTCCCCATGCAATATCGTAATGCGATCTGTGGGTTTACGGAAAAACGTGCTTTATGCACCTTAATATCCAAGGAATTAATTAGGTGTTTATCAAATTCCAAAGTGAATTTCAGAGGTTCATTACAAGAGTTTATTTACTCATGGAAAACCATTAATTCATCTGATGTGCAGTCAATAATCAGAAAGATATCATCGATAAATCGCTTGTAGAATAAGATCTTGGAATAAAATGGATTTCTCTGATTTCTCTCCGGTTTTCAAAGAGACCCATATGCATTCACCTAAAGGATTATTAGGAACACCACATAAATACTGTGTTTGACCCCCTTTCGCGTTCAGAACTGCCTTAATTCTACATGGCATTGATTCACAAGGTGCTGAAAGCATTCTTTAGAAATGTTGGCCCATATTGATAGGATAGCATCTTGCAGTTGATGGAGATTTGTGGGATGCACATCCAGGGCACGAAGCTCCCGTTCCACCACATCCCAAAGATGCTCTATTGGGTTGAGATCTGGTGACTGGGGGCCATTTTAGTACAGTGAACTCATTGTCATGTTCAAGAAACCAATTTGAAATGATTCCAGCTTTGTGACATGGTGCATTATCCTGCTGGAAGTAGCCATCAGAGGATGGGGACATGGTGGCCATAAAGGGATGGACATGGTCAGAAACAATGCTCAGGTAGGCTGTGGCATTTAGACAATGCCCAATTGGCACTAAGGGGCCTAAAGTGTGCCAAGAAAACATCCCCCACACCATTACACCACCACCACCAGCCTGCACAGCGGTAACAAGGCATGATGGATCCATGTTCTCATTCTGTTTACACCAAATTCTGACTCTACCGTCTGAATGTCTCAACAGAAATCGAGACTCATCAGACCGGGCAACATTTTTCCAGTCTTCAACTGTCCAATTTTGGTGAGCTCTTGCAAATTGTAGCCTCTTTTTCCTATTTGTGGTGGAGATGAGTGGTACCCGGTGGGGTCTTCTGCTGTTGTAGCCCATCCGCCTCAAGGTTGTGTGTGTTGTGGCTTCATAAATGCTTTGCTGCATACCTCGGTTGTAACGAGTGGTTATTTCAGTCAAAGTTGCTCTTCTATCAGCTTGAATCAGTCGGCCCATTCACCTCTGACCTCTAGCATCAACAAGGCATTTTCACCCACAGGACTGCCGCATACTGGATGTTTTTCCCTTTTCACACCATTCTTTATAAACCCTAGAAATGGTTGTGGTGAAAATCCCAGTAACTGAGCAGATTCTGAAATACTCAGACCGGCCCGTCTGGCACCAACAACCATGCCACGCTCAAAATTGCTTAAATCACCTTTCTTTCCCATTCTGACATTCAGTTTGGAGTTCAGGAGATTGTCTTGACCAGGACCACACCCCTAAATGCATTGAAGCAACTGCCATGTGATTGGTTAATTAGATAATTGTCTTAATGAGAAATTGAACAGGTGTTCCTAATAATCCTTAAGGTGAGTGTATTAACATGCATAATTAGGAGCCATTTTACTTCCCATGGCAGTGCCTTTCTTTTGTTTTTAGAACTCCCCTTGAATTTTTCACACAAAAAAAAAAAAAAAAAAAAGATTGGTCAGAACTATATTAGCCAGATCTTGTATACACTCAGTGCTGGGTCTTGGCTCAACCTGATTTAAAGACAGAAAATGCTGGATTGCTTCAAGGCCACCATCATGTGGGATATTTGTGTATAAACTAAACAAGTTGTCAGAGGTAATATCAAAGGTTTTCCACAAATTAATAAAATCGATAGTCACATATATAAGAAGGGAGGGTAACCACTTCTGATTTGATAAAAGAATCAACGAAAGCAGATATATTTTCTGTTAGGTTACCAATCCCACGGACAATAGGTCTTCCCTTCAGAGGGATATCCAAGCCATTATGTATTTTAGGGAGTGTGTAAATTATAGGGATCACTGGATATTCAACTTTAAGAAACTCAAAAGCAATTTTGTCAAACTCGCCCTTAGAGAAATGATGTTCTAATTGGGAATGTACCAAGATCTTTAAATTGTTTGTGGGATCAGAGGGTAGTTTCTCATAGAACATCACATCACTTAATTCTCTTTTAATTTCATATGCTTGCTCTCCGCCAGCGATGTGGATTTTGAGGTCTTCTCTGGGCGTATCCTAAAAAAGGCACTACACGCTCCGATTGGCCACTCACAGCCGAGCTTGAATGGTGAGGAAGACAACCATGGTTTTCTGTTTTCTTGTTGGCGTTGGCGTCCTTGTCATTGTCCCTGATCATGCTGGGATTTGGTTAGAGATTCTGGTTTTCCATCCTTCCAAAGGTAGACCTTGTTCTGCTTGTAATCCTCAGCATCCCGCACAAACTTAGACTTCTTGACTCTCCTGACTTCAATTGTGCAGTCAATACGATGGCGTTCTAGCTTCTTCTTGATTTCCACCTGTCTTTTCTAATCAGACAGCACTTTCAGTTTGATTTGTTTTCTTTAACTCATCCCTTGTCAATTCCAGCTGAGTAGAGATTTCACTTATAACGAGGGCCATCAGATCAAAGGAGCATTTGTTTAATATTTCGCACCAGCATGTGCAAAAAATCAGATTGTCCTGGCCTAAAAAAATGTGCTTTCTGTAGCCTCAGACCTCGAGGAATGATCATTTTTCTTAGATAGTCTCTTAATGTTACAGCGTGCAGATGCTGTCTGATCTCTGGTTCCTGTAGATTGAATAATTTAGTCAGTGTTGTGTGAAAATTGTCCAAAAATGGACTCCTTCAGCATAATATGATCATAATCTCATTGATTAAATTCAAAAATACCGCTTGGACTGACATGGGTTTCTTCCTCAGACATGACTTAGTTGTCAAAGGGAAGTGATTTGTCAAGGGAGACAAAGGGAGGACTTCAGATGACCCAACCCCTGCGAGGACTTTAGATGACCCAAACCCTGCGAGAACTTCAGATGATGCCAACTCTGAATCAACATACAGCACGGGCAATATATATCTTAAAAAAATGCGGTCTATGCAGATAACCCAGGCTCCACAAATGGCAACAAAAATAAACTGCGGCAACCCGCTCCACGAAACATAACAAACTGTTCCAGCCAATAACTGACAAGAAGGCCATGGGGGTGGGGTTTGGGGGTTCAGTGCGCAGATGAGGAGGAGGGAGGGTCTATCTAGCCTACGTTTTGTTTGAAAATACTTTAAACATCAACAAGAAGTCGCGTCACCCGACATCGCTTAGAGCACCTTTAATTGAATCGATTTTTGACTCGAGTTCCGATCCCAATCTTCTCCCTTTGAGAGGCGTTTATTTTACCTATAATTGAAATAAAGTGCTTTACGGGTATTTAATAGATCTGTTATTGAAAATGGATGTAATGTTCTCAGAAACCAAAACTAGGGCTGCAGTTATACAAACCGCAAACGAAGCAGCTTACCATTTTGAATATCAATCATGCTGATCACTTTCTTCATTCCAGTCAGATCATGTTATTATGAACATAATCGTGCATTTAAATGCTCAGGTAAGATGGCGTAAAATTATAACAGCCTTCTGTCTGTGCCATCTTGACTTATTTGCTCGCTTTCGTTCGCTAAACAGCCAATCAGAGTTCTGCATCTCACCGACGGCCCGACGCCGATTCAACATGTGAACAGACAGACAGTGTCCGACTAGAGCCCACGGTGCGGAAGATACCGGAAAAACTAATTCGACCGACCCTCAAAAAGAAGCTGGCATTGCCCGACTGCCGTAACATTTATAGATACACCGTTGACCTTTCCATTACCCCTTAAACATTTACATTTATTCATTTAGCTGTCGCTTTTATCCAAAGCGACTTACAATTGCTATATATGTCAGAGGTCGCACGCCTCTGGAGCAACTAGGGGTTAAGTGTCTTGCTCAGGGACACATTGGTGTTTCACAGTGGATTCAAACCCGGGTCTCTCACACCAAAGGCATGTGCCTTCTCCACTGCGCCATCACCACCCCACCTAAACCTAACCAGACCTTAAAGGGATACTCCACTTTTTTTTGGAAATAGGCTCATTTTACAACTCCCCCAGTGTTAAACAGTTGGGCTTTACCATTTTAGAATCCATTCAGCCGATTTTCTGATATTTTTAAGAATATCAGTAACCAGACAGTTTCTGGTCTCATTGACTTCCATAGTAGGAAAAAATATACTCTGAAAGTAAATGAGACCAGAAACTGTCTGGTTACTGATATTCTTCTAAAAATCAGAAAATCTGCTGAATGGATTCGAAAACGATAAAACTTGACTGTTTAACACTGGGGGAGTTGTAAAATGAGCCTATTTCCAAAAAAAGTGGAGTATCCCTTTAAAACATGTCCCTAACTCATATCCCACCTCAATAGCCAATTCAACATGCAAAAGTGTTCTGAAATACAACAGCAACACAATAAGTTAATCTCTTTAACGCTTTCCTCTGTGAGGTGAGTTGACTAATTGATTGTGTCATTGTCTAATATCATTTCTGCATTGTGAATTCTTGGAAGACATTATATGTTAGGCGTTTGGTTTCATCGCAAACATTACACGAAACGCGCAGAGATACAACTTTTGGAGAACAACTGTAAATAGATGCCATTGATTTAATGTGTTTGTGTCTCGTCTAAGTCTATGTTTCCACAATGAAGTCTGTAGGGAGGAGTAGAGATTGGGCCCTGCCCCCCTTTCGCACTTCTGTCTCCCTCTGAGCGGCCTCCTCTCATTCTATTCATATTTAGATGAAAGCAGGCCTTCTCTGTCTGCTTATTTACATACTCGAGAAGTGAGAGCGCTAAGAGCTGCCATCACTGTTGGGGAGGGGGTTGAGGATGAGAAAATGCCAGCACAGGCCAGCAGTTACCAGGGCAGGGACGGTGCAATGCTAGTCATCCCATTATTGTGTGGTGCTCACCATCTGTTCTTTGCGGTGCTGGAGCAGCCTGTAGACCCGAGGCTCGGGCTGAGGAGCAGGCAGTCTGGAGCCAAAGCTCTCTGCTTGTTCTCTCACTATACACAGAGGCTGGGATACCTGGGGACCAAGAGGAAATGCCCGAGAGCTAACCTGTGTCTTTACACTGCTGAGTTGAGGCTCCTTTGAAATTCAGTGTAAAGACTTAATGTTGCATAAGTTTAGACTAATTAATCCTAGCTCAAGCCCAAGCATCAGCCTCAGGCCAGAGCATCAAAGTATTGCAAGTGCTGTGTAAATGCATTCATAGCACCTGTAAAAAACCCTAAATTCCACATAAGAAGCTCTTCTGTGCCACTTTGCAGTGTAAATTCCGCACTAGTTGAAGGGAGCATTGTAGGGGAGTATCTTAACTGATATATAAACTCATAACAGATTCGAAAGACAGCCCGTTCTCATCCCAAGACGTCATCTAACTGAGGCTTTTGACCATACGTCAACATCTGACGTTTCAGTTAGATCTAACCCTAACCCTACCCCAGACCTAAACCTACCCGTGTCATCTAACTGACGCTAAAGGTAAAGCGTCAGTTGGATGACGCCCTGGGATCGTCATCTAACTGACGTTAAAGGGTACCCTAAAACGTTGGATGTTGACGTATGGTCAAAAGCGTCAGTTAGATGACGTCTTGGGATGAGAATGTGTTGCGAAAGACTTTTTTAAAAAGAACTAGCGTTAGCATGTTGCTATGCTAACAGACAGCATGATACTCTGATTATTAAAAGATACATAACATCCTTCAATATTAAGTAAATTTGAATAAAGTGGTTTAATTTGAATTTGATTAGATTAATTAGTACTATTTTTATTTATAAATGTTTCATTCAAATTTTATAGATTTTTTTACCTCATAATTTATCACTTTTTTAGAGCATATATATATATATATATTGTAGGAGTCACATATATGATTGGTCAGATTTTTTCAAAGAAATTACAGTTTTATTCTGTAAGTAATGCATTAAATTGATCAAAAGTAACAGTAAATATATGTATATTGTTAAAAAAAGATTTCAAATAAATGCTGTCCTTTTGAACTTTCTATTGATCAAAGAATCCTGAAAATGCATTACTGTAACATTTAATAATAATAAATGTTTATTAGCATTTTAGAATTATTTCTGAAGGATCATGTGAGACTGAAGACGAGTAAAGATGCTGAAAATGCAGCTTTGTCATTGTAATAATTTCTTAATTTTGGTAACATTGCAAAAAAATATTGATTGATTGATTGATTCTATAGAAGTTTATTTTTAATTACCATAGTTTGACCATCTCGAATGGACTTTTTTTACTGATCACAATTCATCAGGATACATGTGAAAGAAGGCATTTTTAAAATATCTTAAGTTTTACTGCCAAGATTATACACAGGGTAACAAGATGCAAACCTCCAAAAACAACATTTTATATGTATTCATTTTGTCTAAACTTGAGTTTGTTTAATGTTTTGTGGCCAGGAGCCCACCCCCACTCCAATCACCCTCATGTTATGGCTCTTGTCCACTCAAATATTTATTCATAAGCACAAAAAGAATTCAAACAAAGTCTGTGTAAAGAGGATCACAGCGAAATGTTGCTATATGGCCATTTTCTGTAAACACAAAGCTTCCACCCATTTCATCCAAGAGTTGTGCAAGAGCCTGTTAGCTGGCTTCCCTCCTTTGTCCCTCGGTCTAAAGAATTGTCATTCATTGTCCTGAAAGTTACAAACCTCAACTTTCCCCATCTGGCATTGGAAATGATTATCATGTGAAGAGAGCCCAGCATTCAGTGTTTGCGGTCATTAATCAGGCGTCAGTCCACTTGTCCATTCCCACATATCACACTTGATGCCGTCTCAAAAGAGTCATGCACCGCTACTCCCCTCTCGATAGCCAATCAGAAGCCACGGATGGACCGACACTTATCGGGAGCCGAAAAGCCAAAGTGCTTCAGTCGTACAGTAGACTTTCTGTGTTTCCATGACACTTGGATGCCATCGGGTGAGCTTTGAGAGTTATATGTCGATTGAAGTCTCTTTAAGTCATTATCCTGTGACCTCCACAGGTCACTGATGGATCTTCATATTCAAGACCAGCAGCTGCTTATGACTCTCGAGTTTGGTTCACACAGGCCAAATGTCAACATATAACAACCATAAAGAATAAATAGCTATTAACTCTTTGTGACAACCACATTTCACATGCTCCTAATTTGCATTTGTTGGTGTCGCTGAGCCTTTTCTACATGGCTTTTGTGCTCTTTTTGTAGAATGCATTGCTCATATACATACTGGTGAACTCATTGAATTGCTCTTCTTAAAGCCATTATTGGGTGGATTCACCTGTGTTTCTTTTCTTGATCCATGAAAGTCTTTTTAATAGAGATGTCACAAAACACAATTGAACATGACCTGGGATTAGTATCAGTTTCTTCAGTCTCAGTATCAGAATTAGTTTAATAATATATAAGCTTTGTTTAGCCAATGTTTGTCATTCTTTAGTTCTGATTTTGACATCAGTTTTTTTTGTTCAATTGTATTCAGTTGAATGTTGAATGTATTCAATTTTGATTTCATTTTAGAGTACTACACACTCAACTCAAAAAGAACAAAAACAGTATATAACCAGACCCATACTAAACACAAGAAACTTGACAAAAATAAACTTAAACTAAATGCTTAAAACATCAAATATTACACAATACAGGCAGTGGAACTGAAATTCAAAAAAAGCATAGATACAGGTAAATAAAAAAAAGATTGATGGATGGATGAAAGTATTGGTGGATTGATAAAAAGATGGATGGAATGAATCATTGGTGGATGGATGGTTGTAAGGATGGATGGATGGAAGGATTGGTGGGTGGATGGATGGATGGATTGGTGGATGAATGGATGGATGGATGGAAGAATGAATGGATGACCTAGTGAATGCATGGATTGGTGGATGAATGGATGGAAGGAAGGATTGGTGGATGAATGGATGGATGGAAGAGTGAATGGATGACCTAGTGAATGCATGGATTGGTGGATGGATGGGTGGCCTGGTGGATTTATGAATGGAAGGATTGGTGGATAGATAGATGGATGGATGGATGGTTGGATGGATGGATTGGTGGATGGATGGATGGATGGATGCATTGATGGATGGAAGGATTGGTGGATGGATGGAAGAGTGAATGGATGACCTAGTGAATGCATGGATTGGCGGATGGATGGGTGGCTTGGTGTTTTGATGGATTGTTTGATGGATGACAGGATTAGTGGATGGATGGAAGGATTGGTGGATGGTTGGATGTATTGGTGGATGGATGAAAAGATGGATGGAATGAATCATTGGTGGATGGATGGATGGATGGATGGATGGATGGATGGATGGAAGATTGAATGGATGACCCAGTGAATGCATGGATTGGTGGATGGATGGGTGGATTGGATGGATTGATGGAATGGTTGATGGATGGAAGGATTGGAGGATGGATGGATGGATGGAACGATTGGTGGATGGATGGATTGGTGAATGGACTGATTGATAGGTGGGTGATTAGTGGATGGATGTGTTTGTGGATGGATGAAATGATGGATGGATGGAAGGATGGAAGTAAGGAAGGAATTACTAATGGATGGATGGATGGATATATGGATGGATGGATAGATGGAAGATTGATGGAAGGATTGTTGGATGGATGGAGTGAATAATTGGTGGATGGATGGATGGATGGATATATAGATGGATATATGGATGGATTGGGAGATGGATGGAAGTATTGGTGGATGGCTATCATTAACTATCAACATGATCCACACATTTTTTGACACATAACCAAAGTGTCAGAATACGTTGAATTTTTATCATTTAAAACCTTAATTTTGTGAAATATTTAGCGTGAAATGAGCTTGTGACATATACTTTAAACACGTTATTTGACTTTTAGTAATGTAATACAATGACATTGAGACATTTTCAAGTGTCCAAATACTTGTTGTTGCCACTGAATGACCGCAAATATATGCTAGCATCCCGACAGCAGAAGTTTAACGTCTTGGTGCTCTGAGATGTTCACAAAGAACTTGTAGAACACTCCGAAACAATTATAAGTACACAAACATCAATCCCCACACAATTTACTGCTGTCTCTCTTTTAGAGCAGAAACTCCTCTGCTATTATTTGTGTGCGTGTTCCCTTCGCCCCCTGCTCTAATTCTTTTCTACGCTGGGCTCGGGGATGTGTGCTCCACTCGTCCTGCCTGAATGCTGGCTTTAGAGGCATCTGTCGCTTATAGTCTTCACAACATCTGCTGCTATTGCTCCTCTTTCCCAGCATGCCATGGGATATGGTTTCTCCCAAAGGTGGCCTTTGTACGCACCATTGTGAATTCAATCATTGTCTTCCTTGGGCAGTTCCCACGATGCAGAGGAAGTTATTGCCATGCCTACAGACCTGTTGCCACACAGCAACTGTCAGAAGCTACCGTCTTATCATTCAGGCCTAATCTGCTTTTCAATATCATCATAATATCACCATTTTTGATGCTGTAGATGAATGCGATGCTGTATAATAAGAGTGAAATAATGCTTGAATGCAGATGGCTTATGCCTTTACCGTCAGCATCATGTGTGCTTGTTTTATGATGACACTTCCAGGAGAGAGAAGCACGAGGGGCAAACAGGCACTTTGACCTTTATCTTCTGACAATGTCCACAATGCCCCAGTCACTATGTGAAGACGGTATGTTAATAAGATGTTGTACATAAATAAGAAGACAGATGTTAATAATAAACTTTGCTAATAATAAACTTCATGAGTGCTGGTCACTCTTTAAGAGCTTATGAAGACTTTATTATAAGTATTCCCAGACCACTTATTAAATAGATAAATGAATGAATGAATGAAAAAAATATTATCTAAATAATGATAACAAACAAACTCATAAAAAATAGATGGATAGATTTATTTATTCATACATTCATTCTCTTATTTACATACTTGTCAAAAGTTTTAATAATTACAATTTTTTTATAATGTATTTGAAAGATGTATTTCATGCTCACCAAGGCTGCATACATTTGATCACAAGTACAGTAAAAACAGCAAATATTGTGAAATATTATTACAATTTAAAATAACTGTTTTCTATATGAATATATTTCAAAAGGTAATTTATTCCTGTAATGCAAAGTCTCCAGTCTTCAGCGTCACATGATCCTACAGAAATCGTTCTAACATGATGATTTGCTGCTCAGTTATTAATAATGGTTCTTATCTTATCAAAGATGAAAACAATGTTTGCTGCTCAATATTTCCATGGAAAGAGCATTTATTGGAAATGTATATTTTGCATTACGATGTATCATAGCTTTCTGAAGAAAAGTATTAACCCCAAACTTTTAAATTGTATAGTGTACCAAAGTTTCCATAAAAATATTAAGCAGCAAAAACAGTTTTGAACATTGATTATAATACGAACGGTTTCCTGAGCAGCAGATCAGCGTATTAGAATGAAGAAACTCCGGCCGGTGGCACTTATTTATTTAGTCTAGTAATTATCAGAAAGTGTCTTCTTTCAAAGCGTGAATAAGCTTGTGAGGTTGGCGAGCGCTTTATTCTTCAGCTGTGACAAGCATAGGCCCTTCTGTATGTTTTAAAAACAAAGACGCCACCCTCTCCAGATCAGTGGCTCTATTTTGGAATAGGGTTCACATCAGTCAAGAGGTCTTTAGGTCCCTCATCGAGAGCGCGAGTGATTGATGATCTCCAGGGCCTGAGGTGCACTGTCTTCTCCTGGCTGGGTGGTCTGACTCTCCTGGGCAATGTCAAGGGGCACTTCTGGGACAGAATGGAGAAGGGCATGAAGTGTCCTCTAAACCTACCTGGGTAGCGTTTAAGATAAATAAATCATTTTGCCAAACATGTGTGGCCTGTGAAAACACCTCAAACCAGTTTGAATGTTTGAAATAGTTGAGCTAATTGCAGAAGTGTAAATCACAGGTCCATTTGGCCAAACGTGTGTCAATGGATAAGTCAGATGCTGTGGTCCGAGACCTCCTGATGGCATCAATGGGACCGCCACATGTTTGAACTGAACGCATTCCTCAAGATTTTGGAGTGACTCGGACACATGTAATGAGGAATTTGATTGTTTCAATTTTCTGAATTTTATAACAGTCAATAGTTTCATCAGCTTATCATGTTCTTTAATTAGCATTTGATGGTATAAATTTGTCAGTGTGGAATGTGAAAATCAGAGTAAGACGTGTCCCAACCAAAAGTCAAGATACAAGAAGTGCTTTTAAAGGCATCAAATCAAATTGACACTTTTTAATGCACCTTCCTGGATTTATTTTGCATGATATTTTGGTGCATGTCATTTCGAGTCTTCATATTCATTAACACTCATGTGAAAGAGAAGTACACTTTAGCTTATTATTATTATTTTTTTTTAAAGAGTGCTTATTTCAGATATAATATAATTGAATGCACAAACTGAACGTGTTTTCAGACAGTGAACATTAAATACAATTTAATGAAAATGTATTATAGTTTCAATTTATATTAAATGCAGCTATAGCTATAACAGAGTGCTTTTGACCCACTTAATTAGGACTTATTTCATATTTTTTTTGTCTATTTTGTCAACTACTGACAAGCATTTATAGTAAACTAAAATATACTTTAATGATATTTCTTACATTGAAACTTTAAATGACGTTTGAATGACATTTAATTACATTTTTATTTACAGATTTTTAAATCAATTATCATAATAATTAGATATTTTAAAGCTGAAAAGTTGAATATAATTAGAAATTTTAAATATATGACCTTAAAACACAAAATAAAATGATTTAAAATGTAATTTACAGTAAAGCGTCTAACATGACTATTAGAAATTGGACTAAAGTCTGTTAAGAAAGAGTCATGAAAGTGTAAATATACTTTTTAAGTATATTTAAGATGCATTTTGTTTCATTAATATTGTCTGCAATAAAAAAAAAACTGTTAAATATAGGCCTACTTTTAATGAACATTGTTTTTTATCTAATAAGAAGACATGCACATAAACTAGGATGGAAACACATTTACCGAATAATTCCTTTATGCACAACAAAAAACTCACGTGTCTTTGCCTCAACATGTGACTGGATGACTGGACTAACATGCAAACTGTAATGGTATATTTCTATTTTGGTTTCGTTTTCATTGTGTTCCCTGTTACTGTTACTGAGTTCTATGCCAGTTAGTTTCCTATTTACTCCTTAGTTATACACCTGTTTCTAGTTCGGTTTATTACCCTGTGTATTTAAACTCTGAGTTCTGTTATTCTTGGCAAGGGGATCCAGTCACGATCACTTTGGACCGTTGACCAGTCGGCTCCACCTAGGCTCCTCCCTCCTCGGCTCCTGTGGTTTACCCTTCGCCAGCCCGTTGTCCTCCACATAAGCCCACTCCCTCTTTAGTTGGACTCGTTACGGCGTGAGGATGCACTAAGAGTTTCTGTAACGGTTCTGTCAATCTTGGCAAGGGGTTCCCATCACTCCACTTTGTCCCATCGACCAGTCGGCTCCACCTTGCTCCTCCCTCCCTCGGCTCCAACTGGAACCGTCTTCCTCAAGGCTCCACTGGACACCCTCGTCCCTCCAGGTACGCCTTGGTCTGTCATCGCTTTGCCTGCGCCATGGACTTCTGGGCCTTCAGCTGTCCCTTGTCCCTATACCCATTCGGCTCCGTCGAGCTCTGGCCTCCCTCCGGCTTCACCTTGGTCCTCAGCCCCTCTGGCTCCGCCTCTGTACTCTGGATATGCTTTGGGTTCCCACCCGCCATCATCTCCTCCTGCCAATATCTTCTCCTCTGGTCTACCCTTCGCCAGCCCCTTGCCCTCCTCATAAGCCCCATCCCTCGTCATTTGGACTCATTACAGCATGAAGATGCACCAAGAGTTTCTGTAACGGTTCTTATTCTGCTTTTGTTCTGTTTCAGTTGGTTTGGTTTGTATGGTTTTGTTTTTGTCTAAGTTCTGTTTGCCAGTTAGTTAGGTTTATTACCCTGTGTATTTAAACCCTGAGTTCTGTCAATCTTGGCAAGGGGTTCCTGTCACTCCACTTCGGCCGATCGACCAGTCGGCTCCACCTTGCTCCTCCCTCCCTCGGCTCCAACTGGAACCGTCTTCCTCAAGGCTCCACTGGACACCCTCGTCCCTCCAGGTACGCCTTGGTCTGTCATCGCTTTGCCTGCGCCATGGACTTCTGGGCCTTCAGCTGTTCCTTGTCCCTATACCCCTTCGGCTCCGACGAGCTCCGGCTTCGCCTTGGTCCTCAGCCCCTCTGACTCCGCCTCTGTACTCTGGCTATGCTCTGGGTTCCCACCCACCATCATCTCCTCCTGCCATCATCTTCTCCTGTGGTCTACATTAAGTTGAAGGCTCCATGTCTTTGTATTGTTGCAGGTGGTTTGCTGCTGATGGAAACGACCAAGTTTGTGGTTGCTGTGACTCATCATATGTTCCTGATGGTGAATTTGCTGCTTCTCCCTATGGAGTTGGTAGTATTTGCTCTTTCTAAGGTTGCTTTTGATTCAAGTGCTCTAACTTGGCTTTTTTCTTCTCTCTAGGCATTCAATGGGAAGGCAAGGCCTCGCTTGGTCCTGTAATGGTTCAAGGGCAAAAGAGAGGTTCTCATTGAAACTGACAAATCAATTCTTGGTTGTACATGACTTGTCATTTTGCTGCATGTCTGGTTTAACTACATTTGGCTTTGCAAAATGTGGTAAAACTGATGTCCTATACTTTTCAAGTCCCATATAGCATGCAACCATTGGGTTGCCGAAGTTACAGTGAAGTTCACTTTTTTTCATTGGGAATGAAGAACCTTTTAAAGGCCGCTACTGAAAGCTCAAGGTTATGCTTTTGAAGCAATTGGTTTGTTAGTTGTTTAAAATAATTCTTGTAAAAATAATTACCACTGAGGCATGTATACAGTGTTTTCATTTTTATTACTGTACACCCAATTTACAATCAAATGGGGGAGCTCTCCTCAACCACCACCACCAGTGTGCAGCTTCCACTTGGATTATGCGACAGCATTCATGGTACAATGGTGCCAGTGTGCTCACCACACACCAGCTATAGGTAGAGGAGTTGAGCCAATCCAATGTATGGGTCTTATTAGAAGGTTGTGATTGTCAAGGGCTAATAGAGTGGATTTGCCTGGGATACTGGGGTTACACCCCTATTCTTTACCAGAAGTGGGATTAATGACCACAGAGAGGAAGGACCTCAGTTTAAAGTCACATCTAAAAATTAAATATTCTTAAATTGAACAAATCTTTCCAAAATAGCTCTACCTTTTTCCCATCAAGCACTGTGGGTGTTGTAATGTAGTCAGTCTTTTAATATTCTGTTACTCTTATCTCTGCATATTTTGATACTTGGTTGCTTATTCAACTCACTAACTTGTACAGACAAATCTGCTGCTGGTTCATTAGAAGATTCCCTTTGGGATTTTTCAATGTGACATGTTATACACACCTTCAGCACAAATTGACAAATTTTCAAAAAAAAAAAAAAAGCAAGTTTTTAATTCGAGAACCCATTTGGTGTGTGTTGTAAAACAAATGTCAAAATATAAATCCAGAATGAACCAGCAGCGACTTGCTCTTGTGTCATGCCTCCAACACTCTATAGCCTGAACATGTAATATGCATGTACACAATAGCCTGGGTTTCCCCATTCTGCCTTGCCGCAGCACGATTTTAGTCGCGCTGCTAGACAGTCGGATACCAAAACCAAATTTTCCCCTGAAATAGGGAACCAATCACAGAATGGGGAGGGAGCACAGCACATTTGATAGACATTCGTAGCACCCAATAACATGGCTCTGGGCATTCGTAAACCACTCCTCAAATACGAGAAATTTAACATGTGGTTTTCAGACCACGTTTCATTCTCAATGATACATGGTCTGGCGTTAGCCAGGCTATATGTACACAATGTACTTAACACAAATTTACATTTTTGTTGTGTACATAATTATATACTTTTCCAGAACTTGATATATTTATTTTTTTTTTTCAAAAGTTTGCTTTTTTGGGCTCCCAAAAGGTTATTTCAGTGAACCATGCATACATTATTTTAAAATTGTGTTGTAAATTAATGTCCCCTCAATGCGTCAGCTAAAAGAGCCAAAGTGCCTGTGCAAAAATCCCCCCAAAAAGTGGAAATTGCACACTCATGGTTGAGAGATCCCCTGAAATGATTGAAGTGCTTTGGGTGTACAGTAGTACAAATGAAAGCATGATATACATTTTTTTTAGTGGTAAAGATTTACCAGGAATTGTTCTGTTAAAAAAAACTAATTGCTTCAAAAGCATAACCTTGAGCTTTCACTCACTAGTGGTCTGAAAGGTTCTTTTAAAACTCCCTACGGAGAAAGTGAAGTTAACTTCTGGAACCCTAAGTTTGCATGCATTACGGGACTTGAAGAGTACAGGACAACTATCGGTTTCACCACATTGGCAGAATTTTGATAATTAAATCAAAACCAAAAAGTAGTTACACCAGACATGAAGCATAATGACAAGTCAGGTACAACCAAGGATTGATTTGTCAGTTTTATTGAGAACTCTTTTGCCTTTGAACCATTACTGGACCAAATTTTAATTACAGATATTTTGCACCATTTTCCCCAGGAAGTGTTGATTATGTTCTTTTGATCACATGGGATGAAATATTTGCAAATGTTGAATGCGCGATTCCAATTTTTGGAACTTTGGATGGAAACATAGCTACTGTTGAAAGTTTTCCTCCAGTTCCAGATGTCACATTGGCCCATTTTACTGACATTCTGTGTATGACAGCAGCTCTTCCACCCACTGACTTCTTTTTGTTTGCTCTCAATTGCCCTGGATGAAACCGTTTTGTTCCCTGAAGCTTCCCTTGCAAGGACTCTGAATCGCTTCTCTACCAAAGCAAATGAGATCTAAGGGCCCAGGTTGCAACAGTTGAAAGGGGACGGCTCTGCATTGTGAGGACTGACAGGTGACCACTACGCCTGAACAAAGGGTGGGTCATCGCTGTGGCGAAATCCCTTTACTGATGCTCGTGTTCCCCTCTCACCACAATCTGTCAAAATGTAACTTGCCATTGAAGGGATTGGCAGCAGAAAATAGCTTTATAAGGACTACGCCAAGCAGAAGTAAGGTCGCACATACAGACTGATTGCGAGGCATGGCGTACACTACTATCACTCATCGCTTCCCCGAACAAAGAAGAAAGACGGCGACTCTTCGACAGAAAAAGGGGGCTATAATCTGTGACGAGATCTGCCCGTGAAGTGGAAACACTTAAACAACCAAGCTCAGCTGAAATTCTTCTCTTGTCATGTAAATGTACTTCACCATGAAACGTCTTGTTTCGTCATGGTAGCGTCCTGCAGATAAAAGACAAAATAACCTGAACAGAACAAAGCTTCTAGTTAAACAGCACATGGAAACCCTATAACACATTATATAGCCTGAAACAGAAAAACAAGCCAAATAGGCTAAAATCATGATCAAGTTTTCTTTGAATATTACTGTGTCCACACTAAGAACAAAAATGATGGGCTACACTTTATTTTAAGGTATTTGTTAGACATTTAAGTAATATTAATTGACTACAGTGTTGTGCAAGTTACTTCCAAACTGTAATACATTAGGTATTACTTGTTACTGTTATTTAAAAGTAATTCATTACCTTACAATATTACTGTCTCAGAATTGTAATGCGTTACATTACTCATGTATTACTTTTGAGTTACTTTCACCAAAATAACAACAGAAGTAGAACTTAACTTCGGGGCTTCTAACGATATGCAATATGAAACCGAAATCGCGATTCGCCACACGACTCAGATCCACGAACCTACAGAATCGCGACACACCTCTTTCAACTCCCAGCGTTATTCTCCTTACCGTCCAGATCCAATGCTACCTTATCTTTAAATTATTAGTATTATGTGAAGTTAACATTATAAAATACGTAGACCTACACCACAAAACTAGTTGAGAAAAAAAATTATTGAAAATTGGGGAAGTCCAGCTTTATGGACATGACATTTGCAGTCAAAACTTGAAATAAAAATTCTCAGAAAATACATGTATTGAAACGTATATAGGCTACTTCCTTAAAGGACTCCAGACATTAGACAAATATCAGTCGATGTTTTATTTTTAATATTAGGGAAAAGACACACATTCATGCGTGACAAAAAAATAGGAGGCAAAATATATTTTTTTGTAATTCTGTTAATTACACTGCGCAAATCGGATGAGGAAGGGTTGGCTCTCCAGTCTCCATAGAACTTAAAATATTCATTTTATTTTAGTTTTCGTGTTCGCATTTATGAGGAAAAAACAATGTTACAGACGCGGCCGCTCTCAACTGGCACTAAAAGACTGCTTTAAAACTTTCACATAGTCTGTTGCCTTTAAGAAGTAAAAGCAGACAATATTAGATAAGGCGCGGGGGCGTGCTGGTGCGCGTCTCATAAATAGCCAATAGGCTATACCGAAACTCAGCGTATAAGTATAGCCTACTCCACAGACCTGAAAAATATATCTATACTGAAATGTCTACTTGTAAACAGAACAATTCAAAACAAAAGAAAACAGACTGCTCTCTGCTTATGAAATGAAATGTGCATTTCGCATTCACTAGCCTACTGCGAAGATTGCGAGTCAGAATCGTCAACTTCATCTTTATTACTAAACAATTCAAGTCCTTGCTATAGGCATATTTGACATATTCATAATCTTTGCTTTTTCATCAGCTTTTAGGAGCTTATCGCCACCCTTACTACATGAACACGTCACCACCGCGTCAAAAACATGATTGCGTGAGGAAAACATGACAATTACCACCTAAACATAGTCTAACTGTTTAAAAAGAAAACACCGAACGAATTGCCTAATATACGTCCATCTCACGAATGTGGTCTTCTTCATGCCATCCTCACCCATTGGGCGCTTTTCCACTGGCCAGCGCGAGCACAGAGGCCGAAATCATGCCTCACCGCACTCCTGTAGAAAATAAATCGCTATACAGATATATCAGCCTTTATTTACAAACTTGGACACCACACGTGGCTATTGACTGACCACGAACAGGTAACTTAACCTACTTGCATTTTCCATTCGTTAATGTCTCACGATCTTGCTGTATTTTTTATTTTATTTTTTTTACAATTAAAACTAAAAGTCAAGCCTCACTGTAATACAACTGTAATACAAGCCTCACTGAACATGTAACGAGTAAAATATTACTGAAAATTGATTAGTAATGCCTTACACTACTGCGTTACAGCAAAAAGTAATATGTTACTGTAATGTATTACTTTTGTAATGTGTTACTCCCAACACTGATTGACTACAAAGGGTTTGGTGCACTTATGTGTCCGACTGTAATGGGTTAAGGTTGGGTTTATGGGTAGGTTCAGCGTTTGTACCTATTTATTACCCAGTTATTGTAATTACTTTGATAAGTACATAGTATGCATGTACAAGGGGAACAGGACTGTAAAATAAAGTGCTACCAGTTTAAGGTTAACAGCATAACTATCTATGCGGTTATCATATATAGCGCATAACTATACTTGTTATGAGGATGCCACAATCAGGAAACACTCTTTCTCCGCCATTGATGGAATTTACCATATTATGCATCTATTATGCATTTTCTGAAAGAGTACAATCTCCGGATCAAAACACAGGCAAAAAAGAAGAAAGAAATCGATAGAAGCATTGATCATGCACGTTGTAATCATTGACAAAAACTTAACTTTTTAATTCAAATTAAGTGTTGATTAAAAAGTAAGAACTCTTTATGATATATGTATGTTCAGACATTCATACAACAAAATACTCTGGGAGAATTTTCGAAAAATATCAAAAATGCTGGCGGTGTCTGATTTTTTTTTTAATTTATTTTTTAATTGCTGGTGGGGCAAGAGTTAATGTACTGGACCAATGAGATTTCACTGTGGGCGAAGCTATTCACTTAGAATGCATTATGAGTGTTTTACCACATCTAGCCCTTCACATTTGAACATTAAGATCAAAATACTGTTGAAAAAGAACTCTACACTGAAACCATGTTTAAAACATTGTTCTTAAGGTTGCATATCTACAAATCTCTCAATACACCTTTGAATAATACAACTATATACTTTGTGTTATATTACCCATTGGCATTACATTTCACAAAACCAGTTAAAGCTGCGGCATGAGTGTTTGTAGCCAAGGGAGTGATGGCAAATTAGCAATCTTTCTCTTTTCTGACAACTGTAATCAATCTCTTAATATTTTTTAGAAAGTCGTAGAAACATTATTTTTTGCTTTTAAAGCAAATGGGAAATCAAAAGTTCTATTTGTTGTAGTATATTCACCACAACTAGGATGACTTCTGCTTCTGAGAACCTTAGAAATGTGAAAAGTGTCCATTGCATCACATCTTTTGGTCTTTATTGAACAGGACAAACTAATGAGGAACACAATATGGATGTGTAACAGCAAACTGTACAAAAACCGTTTACACTAGCTTGCCGCATATGTTGGAGTAATGGTTAAGCACAACTTGCAACTTGCAAACATTTTCACCCTGAGCCTGATGAGACTATTATGAACATTCTGAATGTTCTTTTTTTGTTTTAAATTAAGAAATATTTTGCTAAAGAATCACACACCGAACACAATGTTGAAAACACACACAACTGAAAAAGATCTAATAGAAGATATTTGCAGCAGTGCGTCAGGCCTACACTGAATGAAGAAACAAAAGAACTGCTTTAGGCCTGTCTCCTGTTATTTTCCAACTCAGCGAAATCCTATTGTGCGAGTGAAAAAAGTTAAGTTAAAAGCTTAGCGTGGTATGTGAAAGCAACTGTCCAACAGTTGGCTAATACCAGTGAATACTTTTCACTGTATCCTCCCTGAACCCGTAACCAAAGACTCTACAAGTTCTACAGAGCGACAGAAGTCACTTCTAATTGGACAGCTACTTTCCATATTGAATTAACTATATTGAAAATGCATAATGATATGCTCTCTTGTGCTCTAAATATCCATAAAATGCAATTCCTTTAAATACCATTTAATAGGATGAAAAGTCACATCCCCAGAAGTTGTATTCGGTGGTCTGCTCGAATAAGTGAGCACATGTTAACCCTAAAATATCTATGCTTGGAGGTTGTTCTGAATGATAAAAAAAAAGAAAATACTGCATGTTTAATACTTATTAAATGGTAAGGGAGGGAGTGTTCCTGTTCTACTTTTGCTTTGTAAAAGTCACATAATGAGCTTGGTTGCAGCTTTGACATAAAAAGTTCCACCAAACAGAAACTTCACCCAAAAAGTGGTTTTGATGTTTTTGTCAAAGTGCTCTTGCATCCCAAAAATACCCTGCCATCAAGATCGAGGCTGTAATTTGACTTTACCGGGTGTGTCTTTGTCTTACTCAATGAGGTTAAAAGGGAAAACATGCTACATTTGTCACATAAATCTGGCAAAATTAACAAAAGGATTTAAAGATAGCAAACTCAAGTGCAATAACTCAGTAATACCTGACCAATTTTGTGATATTTCATACAGGATTTATTTGGAAAAATATTAAGGTGATTTTTTTTTTCATTGGGCAACAGTCATAAAAACAATTCCTGTAAGATTTGACAGCGTGTTTAAATACATTTACATCAGAAAAGTCACATCGACTCGAAGTGCCTTATTTACAATAGACAAATTTGCAAAATGAAAAAAGATTTTAAATTACATCAAACTTCACGCACACGAAAAAAGAAACCACAAACACGTCGATCACAAATAACATTTAAATAAAAGAAATACAAGCTTTCCAAAAACAAATCAGTAACAAACATATTTGATGGCAGTGTTTTTCCTCAACTGATCCATGTAACGATCAGAGAACTTCCAGATACACACTGCAGTCAGTGCATATGCATACACAGTATTCGATTCAAATGTGTGTTAAATACATTAAAAATACAACCCATCATAGTGCAATGAGGTAAAACCGTCCCTACAGGAAGTGCAGCGAGTCCACTTGGCACGTTCCTGGGAAACAAACTTTGAGAGTCCGAGCCAGTATGGCCCAACGTCCTTTCCTGCAGTCACTGTGTTTACTTCAGTTGAGAACCAGCTCATTCTGAATATCACCTTCAACATAAGTTTCACAGCAGCAGTCACATGAGGGAAACCTTCCCTCTGGTTTGAGCAGCATTACTGGAGTAAAACCTCCTGTAGAACAAGATGAGCTACAGCTCCGTTGTGGCGTTACACCTGGAACGAGAAGAAATGGCATAAATTTAGCTTTCAGAAATCTCGATTTGAGACTTGCAGACTAACGTCTCATGGCTTCAAACAACAGAAAGCTTCTGGACTTACCTCGGTTGCAATAATACATTCATCCTTCTCCTCTGATAAAACAAAGACTGACTGGTACTTTGTGTCTTTGCACAAAGAATCTGTATGTTTCCTCTCTGAAGAATCACTGAAAATGAAAAGACTCAACTTCAGTACTGCATAACAACACCTTGTCGAAAGCAACCAAAATCCACACGCAACAATATTTACCTTTTTAAATGATTTCTGTGTTTCTCCTCTGAGTCGGACTCGAAATCCTCGCATTTTGTTGCTTCGCTCTTCTCAGTGTCCTCTCTGCCCAAGTCCTCTGGCTTTAGCTCATGAACAAGATTGTAATCCACTAGAGAGTAACGAGATTTGAATCCGTTTTTTTCTCCGCCCGTGGCGTCGCTCTGAAAGTCCACTTTCTTGTTGATGTTCTTTACTTGCGCGGTTCCGATGACGCTTACGGACAAGTCCTTGTCTCGGCTGCAGTTGTTGGTCAGGTTGTTCATGGTCTCGATCTCATTATGGCTGTCGACTTGCTGGCTCCTCTGGTGCAGCTTAAGACGGATGTAGACGACCAAGACGGTGCCGCCGATCAGGACTAAAAGCACTAAAATAATCCCAGCACAAACCGCCGTCCAAGGAAAGGCCCCATCGTCCTCGGCGTAAGAGTATCTTTTGTCGGGTTCCTCAACGGCGGCTTGTCCCTGTGAGTTCTCCGGGAGCAAGAACTGACAGTTACGTCCTCCGTAACCCGGGATGCAAGCGCACACATAGCGTCCATCCCTCTCATGACAAGTGGCACCGTTGTGGCACGGGTTGTGGAGGCACTTGTTGGCCGTGGAGGTGCAGTTCTTCCCGTTGTATCCAGGTTGGCAGGTGCAGGTGTAGTCGTTGATTCCGTCTTGGCACGTGCCGCCGTTCTGACAGGGATAGGTGGCACACTCATCGATGTTGTCTTCACAGTGCGTTCCAGTGAAACCCTCAGGACACTGACAAAGATAGGAGTCCACAAGATCTAGACATTGGGCACCTGCAGAATAAGAGTAAGATAGAAGACATGAGACAACTGATTCAAACAATCCCTCTTCAGCATTTCAGGGATTTGAATGGGAGCAATCAATGTACCATTCGAGCAAGGGTTGGAGCTGCAGTGATCAATCTTCTTTTCACAGTTGAATCCAGCGTAGCTCGTTGGACACTGACAGAAGTATCCTCCATCAGGGTTATCAGCGCAGCGTCCACCGTTGAAGCAGGGGTCGTCGGCGCAAGTCATGGCGCTCAGCTCGCAGTTTCTTCCGTAGAAACCAGGAGGACATGTGCAGCTGTAGGTGTTTTCAAGATCCTGTGAAATCCGGGGAACAATTGAGATGAAGTTAGGACATTGTCCTATACAACACATAAAACAGAGAGTCGCATATTTCTTAAAACTCACAGTGCAACTTCCTCCATTTCTGCACGGGCTGCCAGAGCATTCGTTGACCTCTTTCTCACAGAGGTCTCCGGTGAAGCCAGGTCTGCATGAGCAGGTGTAGCTTCCCTGGCCAGTGTTGGTGCAAGTGGCCCCATTCTGGCATGGTTTGTGATGTGTGCAGTAATTAAGATCTGCGACACAAAATAAAACATGTAGGTTAGTCTTCTCTGCTGCGTACAGAGTCAATGGACAACTCTAAACCAACAACTTGTTCAACTACTGAGTTTATGATGTCCAAAGGCTCACCTTGGTTACAGAAGAGGCCTCCCCAACCCTCTTGGCAGTTGCATTGCCATGGCTGTTGGCAGGTGCCATGCAAGCAGCCCGGATAGCGGATGCAGTCGTCACAGTACTTTCCATTAAATCCCACTCTGCATCTAAAAACACCAAAGAGGACCGGTTAGTATGTTGTTAACTTCCACAGCAATGAGGGTTGAGTGTTAAAAATCTCCATCGCACTTACTTGCATTCACCGGGTTTGTCGCAATACCCATGGTCTTCATCGCATCCCGGAAGACAGATTGCTATGAAGAGAAATGTTTATTTATTATTACCGGGTCCTTTCTGACAGACTCCATTATTATTATTCTGGCACAGCTTGACCAAACTGCTCACTCGTACTTTGTGGGTAACAACAACAACAACAACAAAAACTTCTCCTCACAACCATTGGAAGGACACTCTGGTTAACACAGTTGCACTCATACAAAAGCTTCCTAAACAAAAGCCCCTTTTTTCTCTAACTGTGGGTCAGAAGTCCCCTTTTTCACTCTGTTCATCCAACCCCCTCCCCATAATGTCCCAGAGTCGGCGCAGATAAGGGTGGACAGCTGGTGTACATGGTGCCAGTGCAGGACAGCTGCTCTATTGTCTACCTTCACTCTGCAGCTGCCCCCTTCCAACAATACCTCACCGCTCTGAGCCAATCAGCGCCCAGCGCTCTGCCAAGTAACCAATCAGGCGTTACATTTAATCTATGGCACGCGTGCCATTATTTGGCCAACGTCCCTCATTTGAATCACACAAACGCCTGTTGCTTGCTACCATAGCGACGAAGTTTGTTGTTGTTTTTTTCCTCACGAAATACCGAAGCAAGCATGCACTGAAAACTTTCAAAACACAGGTGATAAATATAGTTTATACTTACGTTCTGTGCAGTAATGTCCTTTCCAACCGGAGTTGCAGATGATTTCTCCGCGCTCTCCACAGGTAAAGTGGCCGAAAGTGTCGTCGCGGGGACGGCAGAAGACAGAGCATCCCTCGCCGTAGTAATGCTCATCACAAACGAATCTGTACGAGTACTTCAGCTCTGTCCTCCCACCGACCTGTAGATCTTGGGACCATTCCTCGCCCACTGTCAGGTGCCTTTGGGTGGTCACACGACTGATCAGGCGTTCTGGGTTTTCTGTGGACGTTTTAGATTTTGCGTTAGCTCATTCCCGTACAATGATGAACAGAAGCGTAACTTCTGTTAAATGCATTTCGCGTTAACTTACCTGTCGACAGATCATCGTTGGAATCGGTGTGCAACGCTTCGATAATCAGCGAAAATGTTCCCTGAAACATAGAAAATTACGTGTTAATATAGCCTAAGTTGAAAGGTCAAGATTGGAATAGAAACGCATTCCTCCACACATCCCTGCTGATTTACATATAACGGAAGATGTGAATGGCTTGAGGTGTGATCGCACTGGGGATTCGAGCTTCATTTTTCCGATTTCACACTTACTTACTGCAGTAAAATGAAAGGTTTCGGAATTTCACACTGAGCTGACAATTATGTTTCAACCCAGGGGATGTGACTTTTCCCACCCGCTAAAGCGTCTAAATACCCACATCCTGAGTCCTTATAAATCATTAGGGTTGTGATAAACCACATCAAAACGGACAAATAGGCTATCAAGATAACGTTATACAGTAGCCTACAATTTAATAAATAAATAAATAAACGCACAAACTACTCACCGGCCATGTGAATCCAAAGGAGAACTGAATGGGATTGGTGAACGAGCTGTCAGGAAAGCTCTCGGGAACTTGGAAGGAGTTTGATCCGAGCACTGGGGTAACGGACCCACCGTAAGTGCACGGAGGATCTGGAGACACATTGGCTTGGTAATGTTTCAGGCAAATCCTAAAAAAGGTTTTGCATTCACACTGCTGAACTTCTGGCGCGGATCCTTTGCAGCAGTTTGCGTTGCCTGTCAGCCCTTTCTTGTTAAGAAACTCCTGCAACTTTAACTCGAAAACCCCAGAACAAATCCCCTGAAAAGACATGCAAATAGAATCAATTACTTAAAGTTGCCATCATAATGTGAGATCATTGCTCACATACAGTAAATCTTTAATTACCTGGCTTATAACGACACACAGCAAAGCCGCTATCATAAGTCGTCCCATGGTGGAGATGATCTGAACTGTGCTGTGAAGCTTCCACGGGCCAGGCGATTGTATGAGACCGTGTCTCAATAAATCATTGAGGCTCGAAGTTCTCCACTCAGTGGCAGGCAGATGCTCTGTTGCGTTCACTTTATCAGCTCATGCAAGCCCATGAAAGTCTCCCTTGAAAAAAAATCCCAATTAAATCCCAAATACGAATATAAAGAGGAAACCCCGATGCGCAAAAAAAAGAGAAAAAATGGGGACGAACAAATTCCCTCAGAAGGCGAATACTCCAAGTTGTCAAAAGTTTGCAGTCCACTTAGTTTAGGAAGCAGGGGGGGAAATGCAGAAAACCCAGGAATGGGGTTCTTCTTATCTTATTTTCCGTTTATATAATTGGCGTGGAAATGATCCAAACTTTCCTCCCGTATACTCTTGTTTCCATGTGAGAGACTGACTGGATTGTGCGTGTTTAGTGTCCCAGTCCTCCTGCGGCCGGTTTTATACAGGCAGAGACTGCTAGGGTAATGAGATGCAAATGAGCTACTCCCCAATCTGGCTCTGGTTGTCACAAAGGGACACTTTTCAATCCACACCATCCCCAACAACCCCCCTCCCCAAGAAAAGAAGAAAAAAATCGGCAAATGGTCACTGAGCTGTAAAATGTGCAACTCTTTGCCACTGGGAGAGAGATAGAATGTGTGTGTGTGTGTGTGTGTGTGTGTGTGAGAGAGAGAGAGTAAAAAAAATAATTTACATACAGGAAAATAAGCAACCTTGAGAATCCTGTACATCCCACTCTGACCTAAAACCACAAATTGCATCACACATTGCAGGAATGTCGCATTCCTGATAACGGGACAAATAATAGCCTACAGCGGGGTTTATGTTGTGCTAATCTTTTCTATTTTTTCTATTTATTTAGTTTGTTTAAAAGGTCGTTGTAATGTTCATCACGGTAAAAAAAAAACAAAAAAAAACTGTATCTTGTCCAATCAACTTAGATAATTAATGTCAGATAACATAATAGGCCTATTTTGAGTTTATATCTCAATGAACTCAAATTTTTAAGGCAACCAGCCCAGGTAATTTGGGCTACCTTTTAAAGTTAAACCAAAAAGTATTACATATTTGAGCTAGTGACCTAAAAGGTTTGTTATTGTAAAACATAATAACAACAGGATGTCAAACCATCATTCTTTTCAATTTTTACTAATTTTTACTTTTTTTTCAGTTAACCTTAATAAATCCATAAATTAAAGCAATATATGGCTAATTGTATACCGTGGCATTTTATGACAACATTTTTATCAATTAGGCTCCTATCCTCGCATATTCAGGTCATGCAAAGAGAACATATTTATTCTTATGAACCTTCTTTGCTTTTTTTAACAACACATCTTTCGTTTCAGTGGTTTAAGTTTTGGTGACTATAAGTTCGAGTTTCCATCTGGATTGTAAACGCTGAACTGGTGTGTGTCGCTCGCGTGGCTGTCATTAAGGCACTTTGTTATTGTGTGTGAGGGGAGAATAAGTTCTCTCTCTCTCTCTCGCTCGCTCTCTCTCTCTCTCTCTCTCTCTCTCTCTCTCTCTCTCTCTGCGCATGCGTGGGCGTTTGTGGAGCGTGTGTGAGAGCGTGAATTTTGAGCGCGTGTATCTGTTTCTTTCTCTTTGTGTTTTTTCTTTCGTTTTTTTTTTTCTTTCTTCTTTCTTTTGAATTTGTTTGTTTCACTTGTTTTTTGTCTTGTGTGGTGTTTATTTGTGCTGCCTGCTTTCTTGGAAAGCATGGCAGCTCAGGCTGGTACTGGGCTCGATGTTTTAACACGCCGTCACGGAGTTAAGATCGTATCCGTGGCGAGTGTAGAAACTTGTTGTCTGGGTGTAGGAGAGATTGTTGGTCACCAAAACATTCTCTCCGCATCCAGAATGAATGGTGCGACCGTGATTTTTTTAAACTCGGTGGAAAGAGCAAATGAGGTAGTTGCGAGAGGCATAATCATTGATGAAATACTTACACCTGTTCTACCGCTGTTGTTACCGTCAAAAAAAATCACAATATCAAATATCCCTCCGTTTCTCAGTGATGATATTTTGAAACAAGCACTATCAAGGTATGGGAAGTTGGTTTCACCGATTAAGAAGATCACGATCGGGTGCGAGTCTCCTTTATTGAAACACATAGTTTCATTCAGGAGATTTGCGTTCATGATCATCAAAGATGACGCGGAATTGGACTTGGCTCTAAATTTTCGTGTGGATGATTTTGAATATGTTGTGTTTGTTACCACTGATAAAATGAAGTGTTTTGGATGTGGTAAATCGGGCCATTTAATACGTTCATGTCCTGATAAGAGTGCAGCTGGAGGTAGTGCTTCAACTAAAGATAAGCCTGCGTCTGAACCGGCTGAGGTCGGTCTGGCTGAAGCAGTGCCGACTGTGGATATACCTGTTGGGGAAGGAGCAACTGTTGAGGGGCCTGTGGAAGCCGGATCGACCTCGGTGGAATCATTAAATGAAGGTAGGGACACTTCTTCAGAAACTGTTGCTGCAAAAACTGTTTTGTTGAACAGTGATGTTGAAAACATGGGCGATGTGTCTGATATAGAAACAGAGAGTAGGCTGTTCAAAGTGCCAACAAAACGGAAACATGTGGAAAAGATCAGTCACATAAAGTGTTTTAAAAAAGGTGAGGTGGTCGAGGGTGATGAGGATCAGAAAGAGTCAGAAAGTGGAAGTGAAATGTCTGACTCGAGTACAGTGTTGTCACAGAGTGAAGCTGCTATAAGCAGAAGTTATGACGTTGATGACATAAAACGCTTCCTTAATACCACAAAAAACAAAAGGGGTGTGGTTGTAAAGGATTATTTTCCTGACTTGAATCAGTTCTATAACAAAGCTAAAGGTTTATTAGTAGATGGGTGCCTTTCGAACAGGGAGGTGTATCGTTTGAAAAAGATTGTGAGGAAAGTTGGCACGGAGTTAAATGAAAATGAAGACTAAGAACTTTAGTTATATGATTTCACTTGTGTTTTTTTGTTTGTTTATTTATTTAAGTATGGCTGAAGTGCGGATTGCCTCCTTGAATGTCAATGGTGCTAGAGATTATAGAAAAAGAGCTGAGCTGTATGAAATTATCAAGCAGAAAAAATTAGATGTCACTTTGATTCAGGAAACACATAGTGACGTGAATAATGTGAATGATTGGATGAAGGAATGGGAAGGCTTATCTTTTTTCAGTCACAATACCACTTTAAGTGGAGGAGTAGCAATATTATTTGCAAAAACATTTAATCCAGCTTCATATCAAGTTAAAGAATTTTTGAAAGGTCGACTTTTAAAAGTGAAAGCACAAGTTGAGAATTGTAATTTTGTTTTTATTTGTGTGTATGTCCCCAACTCAACAATTGATAGGATGTTGTTTTTGGATACATTATGTTCTGTTTTACAAGATGTTTCTAATGATGATTATTTATTTCTGGGGGGAGATTTTAATTGTACAGTGAGTAATTGTGACAGAAATCATATTGAACCCCATATGCCGTCAAGAAAGCGTCTCTTTCAAATAATAAATAAGCATGAATTAAGTGACGTGTGGAGGTTTTATCATGAGGATAAAAGGCAATATACTTGGGCACATACACGTGGTAATGTTTTATCTTTGGCAAGATTGGACAGATTTTATGTGTTTAAACATCATACTGGTATTTTTAAAAATTGTTGTATTTTTCCTGTTGGTCTTTCAGATCATTGTATGGTGCAATGTTCTTTTATTTTGAATTCTGTCAAGCCAAAAAGTGCGTACTGGCATTTTAATCTAACGTTGTTAGATAATAAGGATTTTATACACACGTTTAAGTTGTTTTGGGCCGATTACAGAACAACAAAAGATTCTTTTCAATCAGTTCAGAAATGGTGGGATTTTGGTAAAGTGCAAATTAAACAGTATTGTCAGCAGTATGCTCATAACAGCACCAAAGTTTTAAATCAGTCAATGAAAGACTTAGAGAATGACATAATTAAGATACAGGAATTGGCGGATTTAACGAAACAAAAAAGTTATCTGAAGATTCTTTCTAAGAAAAGAAATCAATTGGCAGAATTATTAGGGGTTAAAACACAGGGGGCTTTGGTCCGGTCAAGATTTATAAGTCTTGATCAGATGGATGCACCTTCAAAGTATTTTTTTAACCTTGAAAGGAAAAACGGGCAAAAAAGAATCATTCACGCTTTGCGATCAGAAGAAGGAATTCTGTTGTCCAATCCTGTAGGGATCAGAAGTAGGGCAATTGGTTTTTATGAGACACTGTACAGAAGTGAAGTAGGATCAGACAATATCAGTAAAAGTGCTTTTTTTGAGGATTTACCAAAGGTGTCTGATGAAGGTAATGCAGAGATTTCAGGTGCGCTCAGCCTGGGAGAACTGCATAAGGCCGTTCAGAGCATGGAATCCGGAAGGGTGCCTGGAGTTGATGGCATACCCATAGACTTTTACAAATGTTTTTGGGAAGTTTTAGGAGAGGATCTCTTAGAAGTCCTCAATGGTAGTTTGGACGAAGGTCTTCTACCTTTGAGTTGCCGGAGAGCAATCCTGACCCTTCTTCCCAAGAAAGGAGATCTCACTGAGATCAAAAACTGGAGACCTGTTTCACTTCTGTGTAGTGACTATAAACTTCTTTCAAAGATTTTAGCCAACAGATTAACAAAAGTTATGAGTAAGGTGATCCATCCGGACCAAACTTACTGTGTTCCCAAAAGGTCAATTTTTGATAATATTTCCCTTATTAGGGATATCTATTATGTCTCTAAGTTGTCAAATAGTGACATTGGCTTGATTTCGCTTGACCAGGAGAAAGCGTTTGATAGGGTTGAGCATGCATATTTATGGGAAACATTAAAAGCATTTGGTTTTAGTAAGGGTTTTATTGATAAAATCAAAGTTTTGTATAGTGATGTTGAGAGCATACTCAAAATTAATGGTGGCTTGTGCACTCCTTTTAAAGTTTTTAGAGGGGTGAGGCAGGGATGCCCGCTCTCTGGAATGCTATATTCACTAGCAATAGAACCTCTGCTGCAGCAATTGAGGAAGAATGTACAAGGTTTTAAATTGCCCAATGTTGAAAGTATAACAGTCTCTGCGTACGCTGATGATGTAGTAGTGTTTGTTAGCCAACAGAGTGATGTAAAGGTTTTAATGCGTGTACTTGATGATTTTAAAAAACTGTCCTCTGCTAAAATTAACTTGGAAAAGAGTGAAGCAATTTTAATAGGGGATTGGAAAAATGTTCCGTTTGCCCTTCCTCCTGGCTTGGTTTGGAAGAGAGGAGGTTTTAAATATTTAGGGGTTTTTTTAGGAGATGAAGTGATTGTACAAAAAAATTGGGAAGGAACTCTTGAAAAAGTTAAAGGTAGACTTGAAAAATGGAAATGGTTAATCCCAAATATGTCATATAGAGGTCGAGCTTTAGTTATAAATAATTTAGTTGCTTCCTCTTTATGGCATAAGTTAACCTGTATTGATCCTCCTTTGCGTCTCTTAGCAGAGATTCAAGCAATTTTAGTTGATTTTTTCTGGGATAAGTTACATTGGGTTCCTCAGAGCATATTGTTTTTACCTAAAGAAGAAGGAGGGCAAGGATTGGTTCATATTCAAAGTAGAGCAGCAGCTTTTCGTTTACAGTTTTTACAAAGACTTCTTGATAATTCTGTAACCTCAAACTGGAAAGCAGTTGCATGTAAAATATTACAAAATGTGGGTAATTTGAAAATGGACAGGAATCTTTTTTTCATGGACTTGTCAAAGGTGAACCTTAATGGGATGCCTATTTTTTATCGTAATGTTTTTAAAGTGTGGAAAATGTTCAGAGTGCAAAGAGAAGGACATTTTGAATCTCTTTACTGGCTCCTCAAAGAACCGTTAATATATGGAGCACGGTTCGATTTAAAACACAATGACTGTTCAATTCCTGGACTTACAGAAACACTTGTGGCATCCAAAATTTGTACTATGGGGAGTCTAGTACACTTGACAGGACCAGACTTTGGGAATATGGAAGGAGTTGCTTTGAGTTTGAAAATTAAGTCCTTACGATCTGTTTTTCATTTATTACAAAAATGGAAACAAAAACTCACTTTTGATGAACTGAAACTGTTATCAGAATACTACGAACACAAAATTGTTCCTAATGAAGAGGATGTATTATCTGAGTTTTTTATTTTTCCTATGTTAGATGATGTTTCAGGAATTTTTTTAAGCTCTGGAAAATCTCTATGTTTTAATTTTTTTTCAAGTACTGGTAAATCTTTTTATAAAGGTTGTGTTCTTGCTTTTAATAAAAAAGCGCTTAATGAGAGGGTTGATACACCATGGCGTAATGTTCTACAACTTGATGATGATAATAAACCAGAGTGGAGATCATTGTATAAGCCACCATTAGGTAAAAGAGTTGGGGACATACAATGGAGACTTTTACATGGTGCGATAGCAGTTAATGCTTTTATTTCAGTTTTAAATCCTGATGTTTCTGCAGAATGCCCTTTTTGTTCTAGTAGAGAGACTGTTTTTCATGCTTATATGGATTGTGTTAGACTACAAAGGTTGTTTAGTTTATTACATAATTTATTTTATAGTTTTAATGAATCTTTTTCTATAGACGTATTTATTATTGGTTTTAGGTATGTTAGAAGAAATAGGTTTATTTGTCAGTGTTTAAATTTTCTTATAGGTCAAGCGAAGTTGGCAATTTATATGAGCAGAAAAAACAAGATAGAAGGGGGTGCTGATCAAGATATTAATATTATGTTTTTAGCCACTGTCAAATCCAGAATACTTATTGATTTTCGTTTTTATACTTCCATGAATGATGTTATTACATTTGAAGAGAAATGGTGCAAGAATGAGGCTTTGTGCTCTGTTATTGATGGACAAATATTTTTTTCTCATCTACTAATGTAGAAAAAGCTTTGTGTGTGGTATAAAAGGTAAATGGAAAATTAGTAAATGGTGAAACTTGTTTTGTGAAAAATTGTAAATAAAGTATTTTTTCAAAATTCAAAATTCTCTCTCTCTCTCTCTCTCTCTCTCTCTCTCTCTCTCTCTCTCTCTCTCTCTCTCTCTCTCTCTCTCTCTCTCTCTCTCTCTCTCTCTGTGCTCTCAGCTGTATGGTAATTCACACAGCACCTGCTCCCCTCACAATGAGTTCCCCTCTCTACACGTCATCCCTCACAAAAGTACCTAGTATAGTATAGCTTCTGTTGTTGTGGTGTTTTATCAATTATTTTGCGTTTAATTTGACGAGGAAGTTTCCAATACGTCTTTTTAATCGTTCGTATTGTTAAATAAGTCGCGCTCGCGCTCTTTTCGCTCTGTCTCGTGAGCGTTTGTGTGTTTGTGTGTGTGAGGGTGGTCTTCATTAGTGCGTTAATTAAAAGCGCTCGCGGTTTTCAAATCCATGGGAATGCAACAATACGTGCACAATTACGCGTTGTAGGGAGCCCACCGAAGAAAATAATTCAGTCCTATTCGAAGCATGCATTAGTGTTTAATCGAACGGGTTTGCTGATGCGATGGGATGTTATCGCGCGACAGGTGTCATTGCATCACACACTCCGCTGGCCGTAAATAAGAGCGGAACCGTGTCACGCAGCTATCATCACACTATTCTTTGCCCTGACGTTGCACACATTTCCCGATTAGCCCAGCAAAGCGTCCCTGAAAAGCATGCTGAAAACCCTCAGATTTATGCCCACTTCGCTTATTCTTTTCAAGCATAATTTATGCCACGCGATTCTGTCCTGGTTAAATCAAGCAGAAAGCTCCTTTCTCGCATTCCTCCTCTTTTCTGAAGGTGGACTATGGGGAGACTGTTTAACTTAAGTGTTTCTATAGGGGGCTGTTGTACTTTAACTCCTGCCCACCAGTAGTTGCGGCAAACAAAGCCGGGACTCGAGCTCTGACTCTTCATCTTTCTTTGCGCTTTAATTTTCATTGATTCTGAATACAAGGGGAGCCCTCGGGGACTCTCTCTGAAGACGCGGACAGCCCCCCTCCCCAAGCCAACCATCTGCTACCAACCAAATGGCGTTTTTTCACATCACAACTGCATGTCTCCACTGCCTCTCTGGGCAGTGCGCGCGCACGCGGGCTTCCTCCGAACGAGACTGGAAGCATGTAAAGAAGCAGAAGCACATGAATGCCGCTGATGGGCCATATGGTTAGGGAAGCTTCTGGAAGTGGCCGTGGGAACACAGAGTAACGGCGTGTGGGAGGGTGTCTGCGAATCGGCGCAGATCCGTCAAAAATTAAGTAGAGCGCAAATGTTTGATTTTCTCTCTCGGCGGCGCAGTCCTATGTGAAAGTGTTGTGGCATCAAGCATGTGAATACGTTTTAACCTTATTTTTGTGTTAAGGAAAAAGACAATAGAATATATTGATGATAGTAGATTCCCCCATCGTGACGCAGCAAGGACTCGCGCTGATTAAAATAACAAAGGATGTGTCGCGTGCATGGCTCGGGTGGCGCGCTCATTATGAAAAAAAAAAAACAATAAAACGCACTGTGAATCAACTGCATCCGGTCTAGGAAGTTACTTTTTCTTTTTAATTACTTGAATCAAATGCTATTTTGAGGAAATGCTGCGAGAGAGAGAGAGAGAGAGAGAGAGAGAGAGAGAGAGAGAGAGAGAGAGAGAGAGAGAGAGAGAGAGAGGTGAATTCTTCAACAGACTCGAGGACTGTCGCGTGCCGTCGTCCTTTAGGGAACATCTGCCCCTTTCCCTGGGGTGGTTTTGTTTATGTGAGAAACTTTGGTTCAAAGAGGAAGAAAAATCAATAGTTCACCCGAAAGAGAATAACTTGTGCCGCTCATCTAAGCTACATTGAATTTCTGCGTCTGTCAAATGTTAGGGCACATCTGCTGTTTCTATGCAGGTATAATTAATAGCTGAAGAGTTGAGTGGAAAAAATCTAAACATAAATACAGGTTTATATCATCAATGTCATTCTAGTTGATTTTTCCCTCTCTAATCAGCTTGTGAAACTCATGAAACTCATAAAAGTAGGATTGACATATTGGATAGGTCCGCATGCCCTAATTTAGCGCTAAGTTTTATATAATGGGGAAGATGCTCCCCAAGAACAAAGAACAATCTTTTCAATTGTAACAATAGATATAAGTTTAGCATGCATGTGGAGGATGATGATGATGATGATGCATAATCCAATCTCTTATTATCTGAAATAAATGGGACACAATTGGCTAATTTTGTTGTTAGCACAAAATGTGACCCCACCCCCCAACCCATAAAGACCTTTGACATAATAATATTACTATTTATACATTTAGTCAATGTGTCTGTACTGTAAAATATTACAGTGGTATGAATAAGTTTTGGCACCCATGCTAAAGTTGCCTAAAAAGAGGTATAAAAACTCATCTTTTGGATATTGATCTTAATGCCTTAATTAGAAAAAATGAGGAAAACTCCAACCTTTAAGGACACCAATTTTCTTTGTGAATGAATAATGTATCATAAATAAATAAATGTTTTTCCTTAAAATACAGGGTGCGCTAAATTCCCATAGAGTCAGGCAGATTTTTATTTTTAAAAGCCAGTTATTTCATGGATCCAGGATAATATGCATCCTAATAAAGTTCCCATTCCTTTGGAATTAAAATATCCCCACATCATCACACACCTTCCACCACACCTTGAGATTGGCATGGGGTACTTTCCATAAGATCATCTTTCAATGCAAATCAAACCAGCTGCTAACTGAAATAAAACCATGCCAATCTCTAGGCGTGGTGAATGGTGTGTGATGATGTGGGGATATTTTAATTCCAAAGGAAAGGGAACTTTATCAGGATGCATATTATCCTGGATCCATGAAATAACTGGCTTTTAAAAATAAAAATCTGCCTGACTCTGGAATTTAACATAGGGGTGTCCTGACTTATGCACCCTGTATTTTAAGGAAAAACATTTTATTTATTTATGATGCATTATTCATTCACAAAGAAAATTGGTGTCCTTAAAGGTTGGAGTTTTCCTTATTTTTCTAATTAAGGCATTAAGATCAATATCCAAAAGATGATTTTTTTATTCCTCTTTTAGGCAACTTTAGCATGGGTGCCAAAACGTATTCATACCACTGTAAATAAACTTGTATTTATAGCCTACTTTGGCAATTTAGTTAATAACAGTTAAAAACGCAGTGATAGACAAAGCAGAATCTGAAAGGTAAAAATGATTCTTTGACATATACAGGAATATTTACTTGCCCATATTTTAATTGAAAAATATGTCATAATAGTAACACTATGAATGCAAATTTTCACTCATCTAACTAGATTTTAATGAACGTGAATATGTCTTAAATGTACATCTGGAAATAGCCTACTGAATAATAACCCCACTAATTATTAAATTAAAAAATATTACACTAGTAAAACACTTGGAGCCTTCTGTGACAATTCTCCACACATCTAAAAACATGAAGGTGTCCACAAAACCTTCATTAACAGATAGACACAAAAAAAAAAAAAAAATATATATATTCAACATAATACACTGCCAAAGATCACTATTTTCCAGAGACACAAATCAGTTGACCTCAAAACTATTTCAGCTAAGATGAAATTTTGTGTCATCTTTGGTCAGGAGAAAAAAAAATGAAGGTGGGGGCATTTTTCGCAATTTTTATCCTTATTGTTATTCTTTAATAGTGTCCATTCATTTATGGCCTGCATATTTTTGTATTTAAAATATGTATTTTGCAAAAATTACAGGGGAAATAATGCCAACTAAATACGGGGAGAGATACTGGGTGTTTTTTTTTTCATACAATATTAAGTCTTTACATAATAAACAGAATAACATTTCTTTATTAACAAACACAGTTCTCACATTTAAATGAAATACCTTACTAATCTAGTTAGAAGATGTATTTGTCGCTTTTGATTGGCTGCTGAGATCGGCGGAACAGGAAGTGAGCGCAACATTGTAAACAAACTCTCCAGTCGCTTCATGTAGCAGCCGTTCGTCAGAGAGCGTTCAACGCGAACTAACTAGTCAACTAGTCATATTATGCGTGACGCCCCAACGAATAGTGAGTCAGCTTTTGTTTCTTTAGCAGCATTGGGTTAAATATCTGTGACATTAAGTGACAAAATATACCAGTTGTCCATCTGGCAACGACGCAGCATTAATGGTGAAATTCCCAGCATTCACACACAGAGGTGGTCAGGTTTCATTTTAAATGACCTGATGTTTCTCAGGAGCCAAAATGATTATAATGAGTAAAGAAAGAATATGAAAACCCATAAACTGTCTGCAGGTACTGATTGCCGAGACATCGAGCATATAATGTGTTGCCAAATTGGAAAATCATTGAATGAACGGTGTGAGACTACAGGATTGATTTTAGCATCGTCTACTTAATCGTCTCTAGTCTATTCAGACTAAAATCTTGTGTTGATACAATGAACATATTATTTATTAAACGCATTCGCTATTTTAATTTTGAGGTACTAATAGGAACTACTTAAAACGAGGGAACATATTTAAAAATCCTCTTAACCTCTCAGTAAAAATGTTGAACTCTCAGTAAAAAAATGATTTGTTGTCATAGTCATAGCTGGTGAAATATGGAAAGGACCCTCTGGATGAAGACATTTAATATATATTGAATAATGAATGAATAATTGAATATGAATAATTTCATAAATATCGACAGTCTGTAGTAATAAATCTAGAATCTAATGTCTCTATATTTAATGTTTAAAGTTTAATGTATAATCTATTGATTGACTTGAGATTTTACATTGTAATAAGAGAGAAAATCTAACGAAAGGGTGCATTAATGTTCATGTACGCATTTTTATGTTTCATTTCAGGTGCATGAACCTGCAGATGACCTTTTTGCGCAGCTGAACATGGGTGTCAAGGGATTGCAGTACTTCATGGAGACATGTTGCCCAGACACTTGTGTGCCAGTGGACCTGAAACAGATGGCACTGAATCATGCCAAAGCCCATCCGGACATCGCCGCCACGCTAGTAGTGGATGGAATGGCCTGTTTACGATACTGGTATCGCTGTCAAGCTTGGGTTCATGGTGGTCAGTGGCAAGAGTATATGCATATCCTTCAAGAATTTGTCGATGCGTTCACGGCTGCGGGCATGCGCTTAGTCTTTTTCTTCGACGGAACGGTCGAGGAGCAAAAGCGGGCAGAATGGGTGAAGAGGCGTCTGAGAGTCAACCAAGACATAGCAAGAATATTTCAGCACATTAAGACTCACGGTGTGCAGCCAAACAGCAGAGACCTTTTCTGCCTTCCCTCTGGACTCGCAACCTTCTCCAGATTTGCCCTCAAAAGCCTTGGTCAAGAAACAAGATGCTCGGTCCGAGAAGGAGATTACGAGATTTCCGACTATGCTTTGTCTCACGACTGCATGGGCATCCTTGGGCAAGATACAGACTTTGTCATCTACAACACAGCCCCGTACTTGTCCATTAGTAAACTCAATTTAAACAACATGACAACAGTTCAGTTCTCCAGAGAGAGGTTATGCCAAGTTTTAAAGCTGCATATGACTGACCTTCCTCTCTTGTCCTGTCTGTTGGGTAATGACGTAGTGCCAGAGCATCAAACGCAGCGTCTTCGCAACAGCGCTTTGGCGTCATATCGAAAGAAACGCACGCAAGTTCAGGGAGACAAGGTCTACGCTGTTGCAGAGTTCATTACTGCTCATCATCCCAGCAGGGAGGAAACTCTGATGTTAGTTGAAGCAGAGGAAGAAGCTTTAAATAAGGGAATACGCATATATTTACTTCCAGGGCAAACGTCCCCTTGGTTAAGGTGCAGCCGTCCCTTTCCTGAGTCTGCTGTGTGTTCGATGGACAAGTATGTACCCAGTGAAATATTACAGGTAAGAAGGAAAAATGCAGAGTTTGAGACCATTATTGTAACATGCAAATAAACTTTTTTTTACTCTGATAATTTGGTTTGTATTCAAAAACATTAAAAATGGAGACCTTTGGGGACTCCCTTAAATATTGAACAAACACACCAGAAGTAACGTACCTATTGTTTCCATGTCGCAGGCAGCGGTGGAGAAGCACATGCGGGCTGAGTGTTTCCTGCTCTATAACGTGTTGTATGATGGAGTCGTGGACTGCAGTAACTCATTGGAGGATGAGGATGAGGTCGAGTTACCACCGCAGGCCGTCTTATATCTGCCTGTACGAGAACGCATCTATGGCCTGTTTCTACCAGTCCAGCCAGGTGTGTTTCGTCTCTGTATTTACTCCGAATTTAATGGGATTTAAAAAGTGTTTTGTTTGGCTTTTCTGATTAAGTTGTATTGCAACTGTGAAGAGGAAGCCAACTAAATGAAGAAGAGCATTTTCATTTCAATAACATCATCTCATGATTTGTACTACGTGCCGAAGCTGAATACTATGTTCGGAAAGGAAATTATGGATTCTACGGAGCCCCTAAAGGGACATGGTGATGGAAAAAAAAATATTTCAATGCTTTTGGGTTCTCCCGCAATTTGCGGCATCATGGCCGCTATCAGTATGCTATTGAAATCGCGTACTCTGTATATAGGGAGCACATTTAACAAGTGTCCTTGCTCTGCCCCTTTTATCGAGGATGCATTATGGGAGGACAGTTGAACTTGAGTCAGACAGGTATCCCAGATTGAGTCTCGCACCACCAGCAAGCATCACTGGCCCAGGAGAAAACATATATAATTAAAAAAAAAAATATATATATATTGCTATCGTGTCATAAAATGTATAGTTTTACAGGCGAGAATGCAGTTTCTCAATTTGAAAATGTGATCTGACGTGTGATCCAGGCAATAATCAGAGGATATATTCATCACATATTGCCTGAACCACATTATTATGTTTCAGATTTTTTAAAATGAAAACCAATAGAGGAAGGAGGTGTTTTATATCATATTTTGTTTTATTGTTAATATTCAGTGAGGATGACCGGTAGGGCTGGGTAATAAATATCGATTTCTCGATATTAATCGATTCTCATTTTTACGAACCGATATCGATTCTTAAATCTCAAGAATCGATTAGTCATCCTGTTTCATTTGAATGAATGGATCATTGTATCCCGGCTACGCGCATCCAAAAAATCTCAATAATCTTTGTCCTTTGTTACTATTAATATGAAATGAAGTCTCAATTTTCAAATTACGTCCATTTTTTCTCTTTAGAATTTCAAAAACATAAATAACGTTTTGGCGCTGTGGCGTGAGATCGCTCAAGAGAAGCAGCAGCGCTGATCTCTCTTCCGGCTTAATAATACCAGTTACCGCGCGAAATAAACATGAATGAGCATCTGAAAGTGTGTTAAAAGATAGAGTACAACTTATTGAAATTCGTATCATGTAACATTGATTCGCTCAATCAGCTTCAACCGTGGAAAGACGTCAGTTAAACAGCTTGTAATCAATGTCATGTATCGTCATATTTGCCTCAGATAACCCACATAAACTCATTAGTCAGATAGAAAAAAATAACTCCAGAGAGGAGCATTTTGCTAAATATATACACCATATTACATATGCATTATAATCTTAATGTTCTTCAATATTTAATGCATACTTGAATAAATCTGGCAAGTTTTTTATGACAGCCACCATTAAAATGTTTATATTTCTTATAATCTTCTTATTATAAAAATAAATAAAAGTGTAATTTAAGTGTTTGTATAGCTACAAAACAGTTCATTATTACCTTGATATTAGGCTAATGAAGCATAATAGGCTACAACTAGACTCCCATAGTTTACAGCATTAAGAGATTTGATTCCCTTTAGAAAAATGGCCATTTATTGTAACTGATATATCCAAAATAATCAATATTGAATCGAATCGGAATCGAATCGAATTGCAAGCTTGTGAATCGAAATCGAATCGAATTGTGAAATTTGTGTCAATACCCAGCCCTAATGACCGGAGTAGCAAGGCGAGGTGAGTGACTGCTGTTCCATTCCCAGAATAACCAAACTTTCGTCCTCCTGTCCTCAGAGTTTGTGTTTGTTGAGTTAAACTTGCCAAGTCCGAACTACCAAAGACGCAAGTTCGAACTTGTACGTGGAATTTATAAACGCTTAATTTCTGTAGTGTGAACAAAACATCCTGTCAAAAAGCATTATAAATGGCTCCTACCAGTGTTTGCTGTCAACTAAAACTATTAAAATTATTTTAACTTATTAAAATTGTTTTGTTAATTGAAATAAAGCTGAAATATATCAATCTTAGATGAAAATTAAAAATGTTGCCTGGCAACTAACGGAAATCAAATAAGAAGTACTAATGTTACTAAAATCTAGTACTGAAATAAAAATAAACTAAAGTTAAATAATTATTTTTTTTAAAGTAGTTTAAAGCTTTATTAATCTCCCTGGTGCAATTAATTTAAACTGTCATAGTGCCTCACATATAACACGTAACGCATACATTCAAATACTCAAAACTACACACAATACATAAAAAAAAACAAGTAAGAGAGAAAAAAAGAGGATAAAATAATAATAAAAATGACAATCAATTACATTTAGTACATAAACAAATTGCTTCAGGCACAAAAATAAATTTATTGCAATTTGTTGAACATCTGATTGTCCTTGTCGGCCCAGGGGCATCCACTCCGAGTCCGAGTGCAACTGTGTGTGTGTGCTGTCTCCTATTACTTTGTGAGCCATCCTCAACATTTGCTGGTCATAATAAGATGTAAGACTTCTTAAGGAACACCCATAATTTTAGAGCATATGTTAACAATACCCTGCAAACGATTTTTTGTGCTTTTGTGCGGTGATGAAAACCAACAAATAAAAGATACTTTCAACAAATGAATTGTAAAATAACCTGAGAACAACTCTCTGTAATTGGAAAGAATTAAACTTCCTCTGCACAAACACTATTTGGTGTGAGTTTTTAATAATTGCATCAGAATTTTGGTTGAACTTTAACCTGTAATCAAAAACATTAATGACCACAGGTTGAAGTGCCGGTGTTATCCTACTAAAATGAATGATATCTCTTTAGTTTTTGACACATTTAGATCTAGTTTCATACTACTACACCAAGAAATAAAATGTACAAAACCGAACCATGTTCCTGATCTGAATGTGAAAGCAAAGAAAGCAATACAGTGTCGTCTGCATATTTTACCTTATCTTGTGAACTCTGACTATCATTTGCATACAATATAAACAAAATCGGGTCCTTGTGGTGTCTTAATATTTACTATATCCGATAAAATCCCATTAACCCTAACCCTCTGTTGCTTATTTGTTAAAAAAAAGGTTAAAAAAAATGACAATATCAAAAAATTACAAAAACATAAGCTACAGTATTATTTAAAATGAAATGTGTAAATATAAAAATAAAAGCCAATTCAAAATATAAATTAATACTATAAAAGTATATAAATAATCATAAAATTATTTATCATTTTGGTTCCCAACATCATGGAAAACTTGGAAATATGAGAATTTTAATTTCTAAGAAAGTTAAAATCTTTAGAAGTCATGGAAATTAAATAGAAACGTTATATGTAATGTAAATGTTATATCTAAATGTTGTTCAAATTATGTTTGACTTGTGAATAATATTTTTTGTGCATACCTTGTTCAAAGTAAAGTATTATTTGTTTGTAAAATTTTGAAGAAATCTAGGCTGTTGGACTGAAGATTTTATGTAGTAATCTTAGGATAAAAAAATATTTTAATTTAAATATTATTTGTGTTTTTTCTTTCTTATCATCTAGATGTTTTGTTGAAGTATAGAAATATAGGTTGTACTCTTACTCTGTTATTTACAGAAAATAAATCTCCGTTGGTCTATGAGATTCTGGAAATTGTCTCATGTCTGTCCAATATTTGTGGTGTTGGCAAATATGTGGTGAATGTGCTGTTGAAAAGAAGGGCCAGACCAAAGGGGACAAAACATATCAGATTTCAAACCCTGAGGACTACACTGTAATTTTGGAAAGGCTCTGTCAGTCATATTATTTCATAACATACAAGCTGATCGCACAAATTCCCTTTGTTTTAAAGGACTTTAATATGCTTTCAAGATGTTTGCATCTTGCATTATTTTTGCCCTCGATTTACGTTAACATTTCTCTCTCTTTTTTAGATTGTTACGGTCACGCTGTGTCAGTCAAGGAATGGTTCGTCTTCCCAGGAAATCCACTTCAGGAGCCTACCAGAGTCACTCCAAAACCCCTCAACTATACAAGTACATAATTCAGTAGTTTCACATATGTTTCACATATACACTTGTTGTATTATCAATTACCTCACATAGGCCCGGTTTCACGGACAGGGCTTAGATTAAGCCAATATTCAGCCTTTGTTCAATCAGGACATTTAAGTTGTTTTTATAAAAATGTGAGAGAAAAAAATGCCTTACAAAAAGACATTACTGATGTGTATCTCGAGACAAAGCAATGGAACTGACATAATTTAAAGGGTTAGTTCACCCAAAAATGAAAATTCTGTCAGTATTTACTAGGGGTGGCACGGTTCACAAAACCCACGGTTCGGTTTGTATCACGGTTTTAGGGTCACGGTTTTCGGTTCTGTACGGTTCTTGTTATTTTTCCTTTTAATCTTTAACACTCCAGAAATGTACTTCAGCATGTGATATATAGCTTAATTATCCACACTTTAGGATACAGTATTAAAAATATATATATTATATTCATGCAATTATGCACAAACTGAATTTGACTCTTTGACTTTAAGCACATTTTGGGACTATCTCAGAGGAAAGCTAGGTGAGATTTAGATACAGCAAGAGAGAAGAAATTGACATGCTTTTTGTTTATTTGGCAAAAAAAGGAGAATGTGTATCACTATCATACAAGAACTTGTGCATTTTTATCACATAAATCTTATTTACACAAAGAAATTAACTTCCATGTATCAACTGCTAACTTTTGTAGCTCTTACCAAAATTCTATCTTTTAAAAGCAAAAGAGAGCAACTCTTAAAACACTGTCTTTTAAATCTCAATATACATGAAACCTCATTGCCTATAGATAATTAAGCTATAGCAATAGCAAAGGCCATAAACATAAAGTGAAATTTAAGTTCAACCTCAACACAAAAACAGTATCAACAATGCTTCTGTTCCCAAAATGTGAGGGTACTTTTTTCCACTTAAAATTAAAGTGCAGGGTTTGGAAACGTATGACTGAAGCTCTTATCTATACATAAACTGCCACTGTAGTTGCGCGTCCTCCAACTCCCTCATCTCTCCCACTTGCCATTTCTCCGCGTGCCGTGACCTGCAGCGCTCCATACTCCACTTTTACTGGCTTGTTTATTAACTTGAACCGGCGCTGCACAGAGCGATCGGTAATGACATCAAATACCGCGAAAGTGATGAATGCATACGGAGCCGACTCGCGCTAGACTGATGTTATTCACCGATCGCTCTGTGCAGCGCCGGTCCAAGTCGAACAAGTTTATGTCGCGCGAAAAGAAAACACACGTCACATACGGGCACGAGGTTACATTGCGCATGCGTCGAACCGTGAGACGCACACGCGCTCCGAACCGAGACAAGCGAACCGAACGGTTCGGGTGTTTTTTCATGTACCGTGCCACCCCTAGTATTTACTCTCCCTCATGTTGTTCCAACCCCGTAAGACCTTCGTTCATCTTCGGAACACAAATTAAGATATTTAAGATATTAAGATCACTCCTGCATACTAGTCCATAGGCTTCTTGAGGGAATGACTTGCTGTCCTCGAAAAGTCATTAAAGACATCGTTAAAATAGTCCAAGTGACTACAGTGGCTCAATCTTAAGTTTATCAAACGACGAGAACACTTTTGTGCGCAAAAACAACAAAAATAACGACTTTATTTCAACTATTCATTTATTTCTCCCTCTGCGCGAGTCAGGTTACTAGTTTAATAGCGTAAGCTTCTGTTATTGTACATCACATCACACACATGACCAGCGTCGGCCAATAGTGAGCCTACGTGTGACGTCCCTTTTCGCAATCACACTACGTTAACTGACTACAGGCCCATGGAGAAGGAAGTGAATAGTTGAAATAAAGTCGTTATTTTTGTTTGTGTTTGCACACAAAAAGTATTCTCGTCGTTTGATAAACTTAAGATTGAGCCCCTGTAGTCACTTGGACTATTTTAACAATGTCTTTGATGACTTTTCGAGGCCAGCGAGTCATTCCCTCAAGAAGCCTATGGACTAGTATGCAGGAGTGATCTTAATATCTTAAATATCTTAATTTGTGTTCCGAAGATGAACGAAGGTCCTACGGGGTTGGAACAACATGAGGGTGAGTAAATACTGACAGAATTTTCATTTTTGGGTGAACTAACCCTTTAAGATTTTTCAGTTGCTTTTACTTACGTAATGCCTGCATGTTCAGATCGACATCACGATAAAAAGATTTGCATGATTAAAAAAAATGTCAGTCCTCCACAGCGGGTCCGTTGTGAGTGTGAGTGAGTGAGTGTTAGTGAGTAAGTTTGTGTGAGTGAGTGAGTTTGTGTGAGTGAGTTTGTGTGAGCGAGTGAGCATTAGTGAGTGAGCGAGTGAGTTTGTGAGTGTGTGCATTAGTGAGTGAGTGAGTGTGCGCGTGAGTGAGTCAGTGAGTGGGTGTGAGTGTGCGGGTGAGTGAGCGAGCGAGTGAGTGAGTTTGTGAGTGTGCACGCGAGTGTGAGAGTGAATGAGAGTGCGAGACGGCACACGATGACTGGTCGGAAAGCAACGTGTAGTCTGACATGCTCTTGTCCGCGACAAGATTTTAGGAGTCAAAATCGCATAATCTGACACAGTGACTATCCTAACAGACAAAAAAATGGTGGAATCTGATCCAGGCATAAAACAACTCAAACGTGCATTTTAGTTTGGGACTAGCTTAATCCATGTCTGTGAAACTGAGGGATAGAGTACCTCAAAGATCCTTGGACTTCGTCTCGCATGCTAATCATCACACACTACCTCGTCTGATGCTGCTATGAAATCCTGTGATAATCTGAAGAGATCTATGTTCTGTTGTTAGTGCACATGTTTATCTTTGTTTGCCTGTTTGTTTTTTCTCCTATCAGTGATTAAACGACACTGCAAAATGGGCTAAAAACAAAAAGATCATCTGGTTTGATGTTTGGTGTATTTCGCACACTGCAAATTTCATCACTGCATTACATTTACCTGGGAATATTAGGGAATTTTGAAGCCTGCAGAAGACAGATACTGCGTCCGAATATGCCTACTTCCCTACTATTTCACAAGATGTAAACAACACTGGTCCAGAATCACTTCCTTTTTCAGTTTGTAACTGTTTTCTTTATTTCACATGTAAAGAAAACATCTTAAAGATGTTTGTTTAACTTTTTGATTCAGTTTTAAATGTTCTGTTGGTTGTATTTTATCCCAGCTTTTATGTAGTGTTAAAAAACTGAAACAGGAAGTGCTTCTGGACCAGTGTTGTTTACATCTTGTGAAATGGTCTATACAGTGGGTACGGAAAGTATTCAGAACCCCTTAAATTGTTCACTCTTTGTTATATTGCAGCCATTTGCTAAAATCATTTGTTATTTTTTCCCTCATTATTGTACACACAGCACCCCACAGAACTGTTGACATTTTTGCACATTTTTTTATTAAAAAAGAAAAACTGAAATATCACATGGTCCTAAGTATTCAGACCCTTTGCTGTGACACTCAATTATTTAACTCAGGTGCAGTCTATTTCTTCTGATCATCCTTGAGATGGTTCTACACCTTCATTTGAGTCCATTTGTGTTTGATTATACTGATTGGACTTGATTTGGAAAGCCACACACCTGTCTATATAAGACCCTACAGCTCACAGTGCATGTCAGAGCAAATGAGAATCATGAGGTCAAAGGAACTGCCTGAAGAGCTCAGAGACAGAATTGTGGCAAGGCACAGATCTGCCCAAGGTTACAAAAAAAACAAAAAAAAAATTAAATTATTTCAGCAAATGGATGCAAAATAACAAAGATTGAAAAATTTAAGGGGGTCTGAATACTTTCCGTACCCACTGTAGTATGCGAAAAACAATATGTGGGCTGAGTAGCACGTCCAAACAGGAGATAAGTACAAGGAAGACCTACTTCTTCCGGCGTAAGTGTGCTTACGATGGACACTTTGCTATCCCCGAAGGGCCACAGGAGTGAAGCTGCAAATTGATGCCGTAGGTCACATGACAATTTAGTACGTCCAAATTTAATTCATAATACACACATTGGGTCTCATTCATGAAACATTCGTAAATATACGAGTAAATATGAGAGTGATTCGCGCGTAAAGAGACCTTCCCGAAAACTCGATTCCTGATTCACAAATACTTCGTAAACGTCAGATGTGATAGTGAAATGCGTTTGTGTGTGTGTTAATGAATTCAAACCAGTCGTAAATGGGATGCGCGTGCACGTTCATTCTCAATTACCATAAATCCCGCCCATTATATCCAACTGACATCTATATATAGGCATATAATAACATGAATGCGAATGAAAAAGAAAGATTTCTCGGATGCAGAAATTGAAGTTTTATTATCAGAAGTTCATTCAAAACGCCACATTTTATTTTCAAGTACACATAGTGGCGTATAAGGTCCTAAAAAAGGAAGCTTGGCAGCATACAGATGCAATTAATGGAGTTTCATCTGTCAATCGAACAGTCCCAGAAGAGAAGAAAATGGTTCAACAGCAAAAAAAACCCCAAAAAAACAATGAATTAATTCACTTTGGAAAAATCGTATTCAAATTGGAGAAGGACCGCCATCGATCACCAGATCTGCTATTAGGCTCTCATAATAAAAGTAAAAAGAAAAAAAACGTATGTAATTACTATATAAAATATTTTTTCAAAAAATGCTGTTTAAATATGTACCCGATTAAGGTGAATTAAAATGCAGCCTTATTAATGAGCAAAACGTTTGGATGCTAAGCGCACCATTTGCGCATGGCTGGGAGCAGGTGTAGATTTCTTGTGTACCAACTAACATTTGGAAAATACGAACATTTTAATGAACCCGAAAATTTACGCCAGAACCCCTTTACACATGATTTACACAAAAATTCGTTCTGCTCGTGTTTCATGAATGAGACCCATTGAACATACTTTTTAAACGGTTGTGAACTGATTTTCAAACCAAATGTAGTACCTACTATATAGTATGCCATCTTGGATGCAGCAAAACGTTTCTATTTATGCTCAGGTAATATCCATTAGCTAGATTTGTGAGTGCAATCATTTGAAAAAATCGTAGCCAAAATAAATGGAAACCCTTGTATTAGAACTGTTATTCAATTATTAATTTACTGTCTACACGCCAACCCCCAGGAGTTAAATTTGTGGTCAATTTGTGATCAACAGAAGGGCCCCCTGATCTGATGGCCCTGTGGTTTAGGACAGACCCAGACGTGAAAACAATCCAAGCATCAACACTCCTGGATGTCTTTGACCTGTATGAGTTTACTGAAGAGCTGAAGCAGTTTGACAGCCCTGTGATTGCTGTGATTTGTCTTGTAACCTACATTGCCATTCAGGTGTGTTGAACTTTTCATCGTTGATGCCATGGACCACTGAGGTTTTCGCTTGAATGTAAACAAATGGCTTTGTTTGGGTTCATTCGCACCACGTACGCTCCCTGTTAGCCTTTATTTATTAATGATGTGAACTCATTGCATGTCAAAAGAGTTCACCGGTGGCGGTCGCTTCAACACTGTTTATTGTGTGTAGCCCTTATCAGACAACTGCAATACCCTTGCATTGTGTATAAATGTGTGTGTGTTGACGCTTGATGCTTGTTGTGTATACTTGAATAAAACCACTGTTTGCTCTTGGATCTAGACGAGACAGCTTTCTCTGGAAGACGTAGATGCATATCTAAGCCAAGCTGTTTGTGTCAGATTCAAGTCCTTCACAGAAATGCAACAGCTCAGGGTGAGTCATTTGAGCCACCTCTGCTTTTCTAAAAACATTGTTTTTACACTCACATGCTCACCCATTATAACTGGGCTTGGTTTGGAGTCTTTTACCAAACAACTGTGGTCATGCTTTTGAAACATAGTATTTGGTGCACATTTGGTGCGATTGCTAGGTCCAAACCTTTTCTGTGCTCCCGTAAGTGAGGCAGTCACAGTTCAGCAACTTTTCTGTGTTGAAATCCAGTCATTTTAATAGAAATCACAATAATCTGTCATTTTGTTGATGGCAAAAGGTTTAGATTCCTTATATATATATATATATATATATATATATATATATATATATTCCTTAGATTTCGTTACAGGATTCGCCACTTCGACTGACAAAACGCTGCTTGTTTGAAAGGGGTTTTTTTTATTGCCCAGTTTACACCTGGTATTCAGATGCACAAGTGGACGAGGGAGATCTCTTTTGTCCACTTTCAACCACTTCTATCCTGATCACTTCGAGGGCATGGTCTATGGGTGGATAAATGTATGGGATTTTTCGGATCTTTCGATCTACTGGAGAAAATAAGCTCAAGCGATTTTATATGGAGACAGAGACAATTTATATAGAGACATGCCACTTCCTCAATCCTCAATACAACTATGTTGGGAAAACCCGTAACGCCAAAGATGGCGGTTGAATGCACATGCCCCGCCCCTCTTGCTGGAAAGCCAACCGTCTGCTTGTAACAATAAACAAAAATAAAGCCGGTAAACATGTCTGGTTCCTCTGACGTATGAGGTTTGCGACAGCGGAGACGAGAACCCTTGCGCATGCCTAGTAAACGTATAACCTGTGGGAAAAAGACCTTTTAAACCTTATTTTGGGGCAAAGTCATCAAACTTTTTCAGCGATTTTTATCATATTTTACTGTTTTTCTATACAAGCAGTTGTTATGTCTTGGTGACCAGTGTAAGTGCGGTTCTGACTCTCTGCCCATTCATTTAGATAGGAGCCTGGTCTTGTTAGTCCGAAATGGCTGCCCGGAGGCGGTCCCAAAAAAACATTGAGACTGTTCGAAAAAAGAAAGTGAGGTTCGAACAACATGAGGGTGAGTAAATGATGACAGAATATTAATTCTTTTTTTTTGGGTGAACTCTTCAATATTGGATTATTAAGCAATGTGAACTTTCAAGTATGGATATTTCGGCTGCGGAAAATTATTGGCCGTGAATGGCATTTTCAGCTTTTTTTCTAAAGAAAATAAACCGCGTAAATATACACACAAAATGATCAAAATGCCCGTTTCTGCAAGTATTCTTGTAAACACAGTCGGTTAAAGGGTTAGTTCACCCATAAATGAAAATTAAGTCATTAATTTTTTACCCCCATGCTGTACCAACTCTGTAAGACCTTCGTTCGTCTTCGGAACACAAATGAAGATATTTTTGATTAAATTTGAGAGGTGGATCACTGCTACATAGGCTCGCTAAGAAAGTCAATGAAGAAAATGTTTAAATATTCCATGTGACTACAGTGGCTCAAATATAAGTTTATCAAGTGACGAGAATACTTTTTGTGCGAAAAAACAAACAAAAATAACGACTTCCTTCCCGGGCCTGAGACGAGAGTTCAAGAGATTTTCACGACATACGCGCGAGAACTGAACTGAACTGAACTGAACTGAACTGAACTGAACTGAACTGAACCGAACTGAACCGAACTGAACCGAACCGAACCGAACCGAACCAAACTGAACTGAAGTAGTTGAAGGAGATCGCAATTCTTGCGCATGCGTCGTGGAAATCTCTTGAACTGTCGTCTGAGGCCTACAAGGAAGAAAAGGAATAGTCGAATAAAGTCGTTATTTTTGTTTGTTTTTCCGCACAAAAAGTATTCTCGTCGCTTGATCAACTTACCCTTTAAGTCTTAAGTGAACGTAAAGAGTTATCCCTTTTTGTAAAGAAATCAGATGTGTATCATTATATTGGATCCGTGCATTCGGTCTTAAAGTGACAGCAACCTAAGTCGTTAATACTAATCAAACAACAAAACGCAGCTTTAACAAATAATAATCTATGTTTAATTTGTACAGTGAACACTAGTTTCATTTTACATTAAGGCCTAACTATTAAATCTCTACACCCGAATACTCTACTTCAATAGACCCTACTTTATTTGTAACTTTGTTATACTCTATTTATCAATGCTTGTAATAGTGTATTTGATCTCACCCCCAAAATGTTCACACATACAAGCTCATTTTAAATGAGAAATAAATCATTTTTCAAAAGCAGTTTCGGTTTTTGGTCAAGAGCATCCAGAATATTTGGTTTCGGCCCATCATTTTCCTAATTTCATGTGTTGCTGATCACATTAGTTATGACTTAAACATGCTAACAAACTCTGTTTCTCCATGTCAAAATGGCACAGCAACATGAAGTTGCAACAAATCATGGCTTTTCTTAAAGGACATATCAGATTCTTTTGCTATTTGGAAAAAAAAAATGGGGAAAGAGACTGGAGGGATAATTTCTGGTTGCTTTGCGACATTCCTCCCAAAAACTACTCTAATTGTGGTCTGAACCTGAGAGTGATGCTCTGGTGACGGGCTCCGCGTCGTCCCCGCCGGCGACCACAGGGCTATTTCAGCTCCCACCCTAATTTAAGCCTCCTATCCGTGCTATTTCAGACACGGCCAAGGGCGGCCTGTGGTTTCGCAGTGCTTGGATTGAGAGCCCTCCCCACAGCGCAGATAATGGATGATAGAGGGCCAAATTAGAGCCTCTTGGGAGATATCCAAGAAGCCACCTCCTAATTTACGGATCCTCCTGTGTCTACGGCTGTCCTTTTTGCGTCTGGTGTGAATCCCTCCAGTCTGTTTTATTCAGATGCTGATGCATATCTCACCCTTGACTCCCTTGACTGAAAAAAAAGCTGTTGACAATACAAATGAACTGTTGAGTTGTATTTATATTTTAAATACAATTTAAAAAATCTGTATTTTTACAGATCCTATGCTTAATTATGTTTGCTAATGTAAAGAATTTCAATCACACCTGTAGACAATATCTTTTATTGCCCGTAGCGGTTCTTTATTGTGAACTTGGCTGCAGTATTTATTTGTATATGGTCCCGCTTGTTTATGTTTTGGCTCAAGTGAAGTGATATGGCTCGGTTTATGTTGCCCACAATACGCTAGGTGATGAATGATAGCGTTGAGGGATTGTGTGTTTAGAAGGCGTGCACGGCAACAGGTGTGGGATTGCTGGCTGACCCAGAGATGCGTGTGTGTTCAAGGCACAGTGACGACAGCCTGCCGCTGGCCAGATGAAAGTGTGTAAAGCTCTTCTGCCATGGGGTGGTGGGAGCACCTGTTACATGCACCATTGTTGTCTCCCATTGGGAGTTACACCGTCACATCTGCCTGAAATGTGAAAAGGGCTGGGGGAGTTGGGGGGGAGGGGGGTATTAGGAGGCAGAAGAGCCAGACAGATGGCAAGAGAGTCTCCAGGGGCATCCTGATTACCCCCGTCTAATCAGTTTCCCCCTGTGCTGCTTTGTCGTAGTAAGGGAATGTAAATGCAAGCTAAGGATGCCACTACATTGCATCTGTTATTGATGAGAATTATAAGGAATTTAGCAAAAGTTATTATTAATGATTCAGATTCAAACATTTGAGTACTTTTGAGGAGCAATATATATAGTTTGAAACAAATTAATACTTTTATTCAGCAAGGAAGCATTAAATTTTGAATTAAATAAATGCTACTGTTTTGAACTTTCTGTTCATCAAAGAATCCTGAAAAAGTGTATCTCAGCTTCCACAAAATGCTTAAGCTGCACAACTGTTTTCATTGTTTCATTGATGATATTGAGAAATGTTTCTTGAGCAGCAAATCAGCATATTAGAATGATTTCTGAAGGATCATGTGACACTGAAGACTGGAGTAATGATATTCAAATTAAAACGTTATTTTAAATTTTAATACTATTTCACAAAATGTATGACCATAGAAGGAAAAACAATATCATTTTAACCCTCAATCAGGTCAATCGACTTTTACTTAATAAAAAGAAGGTTCCCTTCGTCTTAGTGGAATAAGATTTTGTGACTTTTCATACATTATCTATCTATACACACAAACACACACAAAAACTGGGCTTGATTCAGTTGCTCTGAAGGTATGTAAAAAAATGTTTACACTTCTGGTCTTCGGGGTCAATATGACCCCACATTGAAATGAATGGGAAATGTGAAAAAAACTAAATATATTTTCTTCATGTGTAAAAAATTTTTTTTTTTTTATAATTTCCGGCATAAATCTGAAAATTTTGACTCAGAAATGAAGGCCAAGTACTAGAGCATAAATGCAATGTATCATAAAAAAATTATATTTCATATGCAAGTTAATGGTGTAGTTGAGGAACTGTGTGGTATATGGATACGAAAGTACTTTATATCTCCAAAAACACAGCATTAATGAATAGATGAGAAGTAAACAAAAAAAAAGATATATTATTTGTATGATTAAAATTGTATATTTTTTGTACAATTACTCAATCAATTGTTGGGGTCGTATAGACCCCGAAGCCCAGAAGTGTAAACAGGAAACAAAAACCAATTGAAGGTTAAAAAATTAATTCTTACCAACCCCAAAATCTTAATGCTATATATATATATATATATATATATAATTTGTTGTCATTTATTACAACAGTAATTGACATTGATTCACACTGACACAAATTTAAGAGTTTTTGATCAGTTAAACTGGTTAAAGGGCCAGTTAAGAAACACTTGAGGCAAGTAATTTTCATGGCGTCCGGTTCCACACAACAAACGCAGTAGTAATTCAACTCGTGAACAAATGACTCTTAAGAGTCGCATCTTTTAAAGGAGTCAAAAAGATGCAGTTCAGAAACAATTCCTTGTGATTAAAAAAACAACTAATTGTGCCTGAAGTGATCTGAATTTGGTGCACTGGTGGATGAATGCAGTCATTAATAGAACCAAACCTCTAATATTTTTTTCTCTGTCTCTCTCTCTCTTTTTTTTTTTTTTTTTAAACAGAGCCAGTTCTTGACTCTCAACCCTTTAACCAAACAAGCCTGGTTTTACAGCCCACCATGTTTATTTAGTAAATCTAAAATCGAAAGTTCATTCAAATATCACACAAGATTCAGACAAGCCTTGTCTTGTCATGCATTCATGTTTACAGTCGTAACATTGAGCAGATGTGCATTAAGGTATGGCACAGGTGCGGAGCCTGACACAAGGCTGTAGTTTGCCATTAGTGTTGATCTGCGTGTCCTCAGGGGGTCCAGCGGTCCTTCGGGCATCTGGAGCAGCTCTCATTGTTCACTGCTGAAATGCTTGCAGAGCAGCTGCTGTTCTGGTTTGTTGTCCCTCTCTATACCTTTACAGCAGCAGGGTGGCATCAGCTTTGTCCCGGGGCCTTTTGACTTCCACGCTGAGCAATTAGTGGCTTTAAAGGTGCTAAGACTTTTACGTGTCTTTTTAAGCGGTTTAATCAAAGCCGCTCTACTTCTTCATCCCACTCTCTAAACCTTATGCATAACAGTCAATGTGATTAAATGCTCTCATTTCACTGAAGAGGCATGGTTTCAAAGAGGAAGTCAGGCCAGAGCAAACAGCGTAATATTTCAAACGACGGCCTGGCTCTCAATCTGTGCGCCTGGAAGGCTTGGGCAGTGGGTTGCTGCTGTCACTTCGGCTTTATCTCCAGGCTCCCCTTTGTTTGCTTTAGTCTAAGCTGTGTTTGAGAGCGGAGCAGGTGGCAAGCCAATTTCACATTTTCATGTCACGAAAGCTAATCAGCCCCTCTCTTATCTCCTGTGGGTGGGGGACCAGGTGACCAGCGGACAGTCTGGTGGGGTGGGGGTCCCCTTTGTAAACATCCCCTTATCCACAAGGCCACTTCAGGTGAGCTCTACGGGTCACACCCTGCCTCCCTCCGGTTGAAACGCACAATAGGTAATAACAGCATGATGAATTGGAAACCAAGTTACTGTAAAAGTGCTGTCATTTAAAGGAACAGTTCAACTAAAAATAATCTTTCACTTGCACTGTTTCCAACTTGTATGACTTTTTTTTCGTCGTACAAGAAGAAGTTTAGCATAATGTTCCAGGTGCTCTTTTCCACACCACTTTAGGGATGGCTAGGAATGCACACTTTTGGGAGGAAATTGAATTGCAATAAAAAAAACAAAAACTTTTACTGTGTTTGCTGTGCTTGTTTGTAGGGCTGTGCAGTTAGGATAAAATGTGAGTAGATATCAGTATGACACCGTGTCCTAACTACACGCGATAAAAGGTATCTTTTCCATGTTAATCAGAGTTTTGTTCTAACCAGATGCGACGGCGACACGCGAAGTTTCTAATTTAGAAACGGTTCCTATTTTTGCGATGTCGCGGCTGACAGAATGAAGAAATTACACTGGTTATGAGTACGCATTATTTATTTTTAGTTAAAAATAGGTCACTGTGTCACAAGATAACGAATAATTTACCTCAGATTTTGAAAGCATATAATATAGCGTTCAAAATGAATTCTATGCAAACATACAACTGTACTTCATAACAAAATTAGTCGATGAGTTTATTTTGTTAATGTTTTGATTTTTAATAATGTTATTTCTTGATTTGATTAATGCGAGCAGTGCGCTTTCACGCTGCTCTGAATGATTGTGATTTTTGATCACAATGTGTGGCGTCTCACAGTCGCGTCGCGTCTAGTGTGGACAGACACACCTGCAGTCGCTGGAACTTTATCGCATCGCGTGTAGTTAGGACACGGTGTGACTATTAAATAATAGTAATAATAAAGTATAAAACAGTAAAATTCCAATACTAAAATTTCTGTCTGCCTTAAAAACGTTAAACCATCAAACTTTTATTTTGACAGAAAACCTCGAGGAGCTTTTTAAGCTTCTCTTCTGTTAATAATCGTTTCTCATTGCAAGTATAGGAAGATGGTTGGCGCATGTTGCTTTCCCAAATGCATATAAGTGTCCCATACTCAAAGCAGAGATGGAGTTTGTATGGAGGAGCATTTTCTGCAAAAAGCAGTGGATCGTTAGCTGTTTATGATCCGGGCTTCACTCAGAAACACGCAGCACATGCATTTAATTTAATTGTAGCATTTGCTTTTTAAGTCTCATTGCTGTTCCAGTTTTATTTTTATTAATCCAGCAATAGTGTAGCGATGCTTGAAGCACAGCTCACTCAGAAGTCACTAAACTTCCACACTTAGGCCATGTTTACATGACAACGATAAACTAAAAACGGAAAAGTTTTTTCTTTGTACAGATGACAATGTTATCAAAACGATCTCCGTTCACAATCCGCGAAAGTGACTAATAATAACACTATTATGCATGACAGACAAGTAGTTGGCGATGTCACTTAGTAATGAAAGACTACACGCCTGCACATTATTTTACTAAGGTGCACTCGAGCCTATAGATAGGTATGTGGACATATCAATAAACAGCGGCCGCCATTGTGGTCCAAATCTCTGTGCTGGATTTTCCCAAATCTGAGCAGGTCTCCTAAAATGCGCTGTTTTCATTGACTCGCTGTGGGAATCCTTGATTATTTTTAGCCAATCACATCAGTAGGGTTTTCGACTGCACATTTGTTTTAAATTTTTTCTAGTCAGGCTGCATTTTCCTCCTGAAAGGCGATTTCAAACAATACGGAATAATTCAACTGTCAAGAAATTATGTTTACCCACTTTGGACAAAATTTCATGTCCATTTAAACTCCCCCACTTTTTTCATGACTACCGCCACTGAACGTTACCTGTAGAAGAGCTTTCAAAATGCAGCGCGTCGTGTAGGCTACACTCAACATTTGTGTGGTCTCCTCCACTTTCTTTCCTCCACCAGCGTTAGTATTGTTAGCTCTATATTCTTACACAACTGGAAATAGCATGAATCAACCAAAATCCATCTTTTAAATTAAGGATATATAATTTTCCTTGGATCGTTGTTTTCCATTCAATTATTTGTATTTTCAACAACTGCTCGTCAGAAAAATGCCATAAAAGATAGGCCAAATCATTCTTGTTGTGTGTTAAAATCAAGTTTTGACACATTAGATCCAAGTAACTATATGAAACCCATCTCGACAGAAAATGTAATTAAGATTTCTTGAATATTGAGAAAGTTATGAGCATTTTTGTGAAAAAGCAACTTGTTTTCAGTCACACTAAATTCTATTGTTTTCACCTTAGAAATGAGACAATAATAGGCGCTGATTGCTGAACTATAAAATGTTGTAACTTTCTTCATACTTGACATATTTACCTTTTTTTTTTTGTAAAGGGGGTACCCAGTACTTTCCACATATTCTATCCATTTGTCTATTTGTTGAGTTTCAATTTTTTGTCCACATACCCACTATAGACAAATTTCATAATCTTTCATTTTGTTGTGCGAATTTCATTCTAAGAATATTAATCTTGATAATACTGTATTATTACTATTTCTTCTGGGTAAATTTCAAATTTACAAAGTCAGAAACATTCACTGTAATCACATTTTTATAATGTTCTCCTCTGATAGAGTGAATTCATTCATTCATATAAAGTGCCTTTTTACTTCATTTAAGAAAATGTCAAAACCTTTGAACACAAAAGGCACAAGAGTCTGTTCTTTAATTTTTCATTATGACAAAATGTTATATTATGTTGATTTTTGTAATTCTTATAACCACTTGCATGTCCGTATACCCCCCCTTATTTCTTACTTTTAATATCTGTATCCTTTCATTTGCAACACAAAACCTTCTGTTTTTAGTTGAAAATGGTGTTGTGTAAATAGTCAACACCATAGACTGTAAAAAAGATGGACGACGTGTCTCCACTTCCTTCCAATGTAGAATAATGAAGCCAAAGTGGCCCAGGAATTGCCGTTGTCATCTTGCTCCGATTACGTCATTCAGATCCCGAGTCTGTGCATTAGTACTCCGCCAAAACTCAATCGCAAGCACAGCAAAAATTAGGCACCCATTTTTATAGCATCAAATAAGTAACTAAAATTAGTGTTGATACCTAAATTGACAGAAACCATCAAAATGATTTATGATAGGATTTTTTAGTTTGGCTTACGTCCCATGGGATTACATGAAGAGGCGGGGTTTATGAGCAATACTGCAGCCAGCCACCATGGGGCGATCAAAATGTTTTGTCACTTTTTAGGACGTGTTCGGCACACGGCAACACGGCAAATGTGCTTGACCAACTTCTACGTCATCAAAATCTATGTTGGGAAATATTTTGCCCTCACCAAAACTCTCGTGCAGATTGTTTGTATTGAAATGACTGGGTTTTGTTTGTGTAATTTCGCAGAGCAACAGTAAATGTGACCACTCCTTTGTGAACTATTGTGTTTTTGTACTTTATTTCTTACACCATCCTATAATCCCTCCCCCATGCAGACCTCTGTTGTAGACCCTAGGGCCGTCCAGCTCGGGTCTCTCTTTGTGCGCGGTCTGACCTACCTCATCGCAGCCAACAGTGCATGTGGTTTCCCTTTCCCAATGGGTGAACTCATGCCGTGGAAGACCTTTGACGGCCTGCTCTTCCATTCGAAATATCTGCAAGCCCACTCAGGCAGTCCAAAAGAAGAGCTTCTCGAAGGCAATGTAAGTACAGGGAAATGCCATTGGCCCTGTTTACACTTGGTATTAACATCCGGTCAGTTGAGACCGATACTTGCATTTCAATCTCACCACAAACATGACATTTCAAAGCCACACAGAATCCTTGTTTTAGCAAAATGGTTGATTGACAGGTGAGTGGGCGGCCTTTTACTGTTGTCTTGGATACATCTGAACGGATTGGTATTTGTGCTACAAATGCAGTGTGGTCGCATCTTCAAATGTGGTTTGATTGATCAAATCACAAAATGTTTTTAGCCCTGACAACTTATATCAAATGTAAACAGGACCTAGCATAATCCTTTTTTTTAACGTTGTCATTCTGGAATATGCAGCTCTACCGAGGCCTATTAACATGCTAAAAATCATTTCTTTGTATGGCCCACACATATTTTGTTTAACTTTTGTTTACATGTCTTTGGTTTACTGCAAAACAGTTACAGAATCTCTTTTGTTTTTGATTTCTGCAATGTTTTTTCCGGAGCCAAGGGACCAAAACGTCCAAATAATTGTTTGACCCACACATGTAAACATGGGTTTGTAATTATAAATGCAGTCAGGAAATAACTCAGACTGTGCATGCTCACCTCTTGTCTTCATGGAGGTCTCTGGACAAACAGAGTGTGCATCTCGATCAATCGTGGACCAGTATATCATGTACACAAATTCAATCTCACTAAACATTGGGATACTGATGGTGACATGACAAGAGGTTCATTGTCTACGTCACTACTGATATTTATGAACAACAGCGGAACGGATACATCAGCTGTAATTTAATTCTAAATATATTATGTTAATTACCTGTCTAGCAATGTATCTTTATGCTAAAAGGTAATTACGGTAAATTAAATTCAACTTAGATTTCTTTTATTTTGAGTTGGATTGAGTTGGATCGCATGATTTGTTTCGTGCTTCAGAACTTCCAGGAACACAGTGAGCATTGTTGGTCCCAGGTTTTCACAGTGCATTTTGGGACTTTTTTAGGTAGCAAATGTTTGGAAACATTTTGCAATTGAGACAGCCCTTAAAATGTCTGACTCCGTGATTACTACTGAACTAAGGCGTTGATTGAGACGCACCCTTTGACAGTACTTTAACACCTTGAGTGTCTTGTATGTCTTAAAAAAACATCAAACATGACATTTGCAAACACATATTGAGGGACTTTTCTCAGAACTAACTTTTCTTTTTTTTAAACGAATGCCATTAGGTATGAGACTCATACATTGTTCAAAATATGAGTGTTCAAATATCTATGGATTTGATCAATTATAGATACACATGTTGGATTGAGATTTTTTAGTTTATTGTGTATGCATTATGCATTAAAGGTGCAGTAAGCGATTTCTGATAAAGTTAAAATCAGCACATAATCAAACAATTTTGTGAATATTTGCTAAACGTCTGTTTTGTGTGTGCTGAAATATATATATATTTGTACATAGTCCTGGCTGATTAAATAAAAGAAGAAAAACAAAGTGGATCAGACTGATCCATGGAGCACCAAAACACTCTTATAGCCAATCAGCAATAAGGGGCGTGTCCACTCATGATAGGGGTGATTAGAAGAAAGACTAAATATAGATGTTACTAAAGAGGAAAGGGTCAGAGGAAGTTTGGAAAAAGAAGGGTTATGATGAGGCAAGAGCTTTAGGACCCGAAAACAGTTGTTTCTGCTCGATATGCGAGTAACATTGTTTAGTTTTTTGCTTTTTCAAGGAAGATATGCTGTTGTTGTTGAATCATCCATACTTGCTCATGCGGTCGACATACATACATGGTTACCAGTGCTTCTTAGCATGTTTGTTATGGAGGGATGGGTGTGTTTGTTGATATTTGAAATCAACTCCCAAAAGTGTTTCTCAGAAATTGCGTACTGCACCTTTAAATATCTTATTTGTGTATTGTCTTTTAGCCCTCCTGGATATCTTTGTTCCTGTCCGTCAGAGAGCTGGTGCTGGGAGCCTGCAGGAGACGCGGCGCTCCTGTCCAAAGCCAACCACGCAGACTACAGTACAGAGATGGTGCGGATCACTCCACAATTCCTTATCCATCACATTACCTGATAGAAATTAATTTTCACACTAACTTTCTGGAAAAACATAGAATTGTACAAAATGGATTTAAATGGATTCTCAGAATTAAAATTTCCTGATAATTTACTCACCCTCACGTCATCCAAGATGTTCATGTCTTTCTATCTTCAGTCGAAAAGAAATTAAAGGGTTAGTTCACCCAAAAATGAAAATTCTGTCAGTATTTACTCACCCTCATGTTGTTCCAACCCCGTAAGACCTTCGTTCATCTTCGGAACACAAATTAATATATTTAAGATATTAAGATCACTCCTGCATACTAGTCCATAGGCTTCTTGAGGGAATGACTTGCTGTCCTCGAAAAGTCATTAAAGACATCGTTAAAATAGTCCAAGTGACTACAGTGGCTCAATCTTAAGTTTATCAAACGACGAGAACACTTTTGTGCGCAGAAAAACAACAAAAATAACGACTTTATTTCAACTATTCGTTTATTTCTCCCTCTGCCTCGAGACAGGTTACTAGTTTAATAGCGTAAGCTTCTGTTATTGTGACGTAGCTTTACACTACGTTAACTGACTACAGGCCCATGGAGAAGGAAGTGAATAGTTGAAATGAAGTCGTTATTTTTGTTGTTTTTGCGCACAAAAAGTGTTCTCGTCGTTTGAGAAAGTTAAAATTGAGCCACTGTAGTCACTTGGACTATTTTAACGATGTCTTTAATGATTTTTCGATGCCAGCAAGAGTCATTCCCTCAAGAAGCCTATGGACTAGTATGCAGGAGCGATCTTAATATCTTAAATATCTTAATTTGTGTTCCAAAGATTAACGAAGGTCTTACGGGGTTGGAACAACATGAGGGTGAGTAAATACTGACAGAATTTTCATTTTTGGGTGAACTAACCCTTTAAGGTTTTTGAGGAAAACATTCCAGGATTTTTCTCCATATAGTGGACTTCAACGGAGACCAACGGTTTAAAGGTCCAAATTGCAGTTTCAATGCAGCTTCAAAGTCTCTACATGATCCCAGACGCGGAATAAAGGTCTTATCTAGCTAAATTTATTTTCTAAAAAAAAAAATATATATATATATATATATATACTTTTTAACCACAAGTGCTTGTCTTGCACTAACACAGCGATGCGCCACACATTATGTTATCTTGTTGAAAGGTCAGGTGTGTTCTGGTTCAAAAAGCTAGGGTAGGTCGAAAAACTTTTTAATGGCATTTGACTTGGTCTTTGTACGGTTGCTTTGTTAATTCTAGGGGCCCTGTCTTGCACCCGGCGCAAATGATGCAAATCATTCGTATTTTGCACCCGCGCAAAGCGGGCTTTTCCCTCCACAGACGCACGTCAGTAAACTAGGAAATGAACTTGCGCTCCCTGGGCGGTTCAGCGCAAAAACAAGGATTGTTCCATCACAAACGATCCCTGGTGCTATTTTGCAGTTCCAGCAAACAATTGCAAAAACAAAAACCACTGACCAGAAATAAACCTGGTCTAAAGTCAGTAGCGTGTTGCGCGTACAATCAGATGCTATTTTATGCGTGCATGCTTGGCCATAATACAGAGTGTGAACAACGCGGATACACTGTAGATGATTCTCTCAGCTACACAGATGCATTTTACTTTTTGCAAATGATACATTATTATAAGGAAAAGTATTTAAACACGAGGGAAATTATTGTTGTTTCCATGACGATGTGAAAAATAGGCATAAAGCTTGCACATTTACCCAAATTATTATATGCATGGTTAACCGAAGCTAATTTGGGTGGGTTTGTCCCATCCCCAATGTCACTTCTCTTTCTTTTACGGCCCTGACGAGAATATCGATCGATCACTGATTGTGAAGCACACCTGGTAAATGCGCTGTTATAATAGAATTGCGCCATGGAACAAGCACACCTCGTTCATCATGCTCTTAAAGTGTATGTTGGATGACACTCTTATTGGTTTGTTTCCGTTACGCCCAAACCACACCTATGAATAATGAAGATACTTCATACCTAACGCCTTTTAAACTTGCGTCGGGCGCAAGAGTCATTTATTCCGCTGGTAAAATAGCAACAGCGCCCAAGACCCACCCACAAAGTTACTTTCACTTTGCGCGTGATACTTGCGTTTCAGATCGTTAAAATAGGGCCCCAGGTCTGTACTTCCGCCTTAGTCACGCGTGACCTTTTAACATGGTTACGTAATGTGTGGCGCATCACAGAGCTATTGCAAGATGAGCATTTGTGATTAAAAAGTATATATTATATTAGGGGTGTAACGATACATGTATTCATATTGAACCGTTCGGGACAAGGCTTTTTCGGTTCGGTTTTCGGTACGCATTTTTAAGCCGAACGGTTCATTGGACCATTTTTCGTGCCAACCAAAATTTCATTATTTCAAATGTATGCGCGCTCATAATTTTGAGTCGCTGGCGTGACCACAACATTGCCCAGCATCAAATGGCCAAATGTAATGTAAGTGGAACGAAACTGAGCTACTCGTTATTGTGTTATTGACGGACCGTTTATCAGTTTGGACCAATGCAGCGCGAGCCGATCTTGATCGTCAGCACTGTTACTACACAGCCAAATCCAGTAAAGAGAAAATTTGAATTCACCACTGAAGTAATAACATCTGTGAGATCTAGAGAGAAACATTCACATTTTTCCGTTATTAACGGGTCAAACAGCGCTGATGTGGAAACCAGGAAGAAACATTGTGCCTATCCAGTGTTCACAGATCAGCAACATTCACCATGGGTTTACTGTATAACAGTACTAACTGTAACCATTGAAGTTTGGCAGGAATAGGCTATAATGCTTTCAGGTAACATTACTTCGGTTTTATTTTGACATTATGAATAGAATTGCTGCCCTCAAATGTTAATCTGATCTAAAATAAACCTTAATATTAAATTTCATTTTGTCTAAGGAGCTGTTTTGTTGTATATGCTCCTAAGAAAAGTCAAGTATAGCTCCATCATTGCTCAAAGTTAAAAAAAAATATATATATATCATACTTTATGATGTTGGTTTTAATAAAAATATTCTTTAAAAAATTTAACCAAGAAAATTTCTCTGGTATTTCTTTCTTTTTTTCGAACCGAACCATGCATTTTGTGAACCGTTACACCCCTATTTTATTTTATTTTTTTAAATGACTGATCGTTTCACTAGATAAGACCCTTAATCATCGGCTGGGATCGTGTAAAGACTTTGAAACTGCAATTTGGACCTTCAAACCGTTGGTCTCCGCTGAAGTCCACTATATGGAGAAAAATCCTGGAATGTTTTCAAAAACCTTAATTTCTTTTCGACCGAAGAAAGAAAGACATGAACATCTTGGATGACGTGAAGGTGAGTAAATTATCAGGAAATTTTAATTCTGAAGTGAACTAATCCTTTAATATAGTAAATGTTGAAATGTATCTGAGAATTCTCAGATTACCCAGAATAATTTAATAATCAAACAGAGAAGGGTCGGTACATTTGTATTCGTATTTGAATGATGGACATTTAATTTCTGTGGGCATCTAATTTGTTTTAATTTTTTTATTTTTGTGGTAAACCCGATTGTGACTCAAACAAATGGAATACATGCGAAACATCCAGGTTACTTGCACATAAACAATAGCCAGCAGTCTTCATAAACCTCTCCATCTGGTCTGTGACAGTGAAAACAATCTGTTTGGCACACTATTTTAGATCGAGGGGATGCTTTGTCATAACAAGAATAATTCTGGGTTACTTTTTATAGGTAGCGATCTATATTAAGTAACATAACAAGACAACAAAATTATAACGTGGTGGCTGTTACAAACTCCTTGAGCCCCTTTTGCTTTTTACCACCATCCAGAGTTTTGTGGTTCTGTCCTAAGATTAAAAGAGACCTTATGGTGAAATTGTCTCCATCTGGTTTCCCTCTTGATGTCGACCAGCTCATGAACTGCTCATGTTGTGTCTTAGAGGCAAATAGGCTGTTTTTTGTCATCAGATATTTTAGTCAGATTATGGCAGACTGGCCATGTTTTGAATCTCAAGATTTATCCTGTTAGATTGATGTGCTTTTGTTTATACTTGCTTTTGGTCGTCTGGAATTCCAGCTAGTTTATTTTGTCATATGCTATTCTTAGAGCATCTGTTGTGCACAACATGTTTTTTTTTTTGTAATTTCATAACAATCTGAAAAATAATGCTTGTTAGACTTTCCATGAATACAGTACAGAACCTGGTCTGAAACTGGTCTGACATTTTTCTTTCTTCAACAATTGGTCAGTGAAAAGAGGTTTTGTTTAGAGGTCATGTTTAAATGCAGGGATTGTTACATTGTACTTACACAAATAAGAACGGAGTAATATTAATGAATTACTTGTACTTACTATAGAGTTATGGTTAGGGTTTGTAGTTACTGCTAAATATATCTATATATTAATTTATTTATTTTTTCTTACAATATCTTGGGTAATGGGTAATATTCAGTAACAATAAGTGATGTGTGTCTAACTATCTATTAACAAATTCTTACAACAGAAAAGTCATGGAATTTGTGTTTCTAATGCTTAAAAAAAGTTAAAAATCCCACAATTGCTCTGAAAACCGAAACGGGTTTATATTTCAGTGGTGATTCTGACGGTTTGTCGTTTATTCTCGTTTCTTTTCCTAAACTTCTCCTCTGTTGCCTGATGTTAACTCACCCCATTATTTCTGTCACTAAGAGGATTGTTTTGAATCTCAGATGGTCTAAAGTGTCAATTGCAAGATGCTGTCGGGCTAGACGTATAAAAAGTCTGTTTTTAATTTGTGCGTTTGAGGCAGTAATCATTGCCTCAGACTTTTGGGGACGTGGTGGTGAAGTTCAGCTTCAGAATTGTACGTTTTATGTTTCCAGTGATGCTCCACTGCAAATACTAATTGTGAGAGAGTCAAACCTCCAATTAAATCTGCATTTAAATGCTTGTTTTATTGGCTCAGCGTGGCCTGTGGAGGTGGATGATCTGCGTGGAGAAAGCCGACCCCAGCTCCATCACACCACACAGCAGCCCACAGCTTCAGCACACTACCAGCAAGGTACAACACAGTACACAAGACAAACACTTTCACTGATCATATTTAAGGTTTTTAATATGAAAAGAATTGGTTTAAAAGATCAATAATAAGTGTAATGTCTTCCATAGGTTATAGACCAAGACATTCAAAGAGAGGAAGGTATCAGCTTGCACCGAGGTGAGCTCCATCCACCCATCAATCCATTCATCCATCCACCCATCAATCCATTCATCCATCCATCCATCTATCCACCCATCCATCCATCTATCCACCCATCCAATCCAATCCAATCCATCCACCTAATCCAGTCCAATCCATCCACCCACCCATCCATCCAATCCACCCATACATCCATCCGATCAATCCAATCCATCCACCCACCCATCTATCTCTCCCATCCAATCCCATACATCCATTCATCCAATCCACCCATACATCCATCCAATCCGATCCAATCCCATCCACCCACCCATCCATCCATCCACCCACCCATCCATCCATCCATCCATCCATCCACCCACCCATCCATCCATCCACCCATCCATCCACCCATCCATCCACCCATCCATCCATCCATCCATCCACCCACCCATCCATCGATCCATCCATCCACCCACCCATCCATCGATCCATCCATCCACCCACCCACCCACCCACCCATCCATCTATCCATCCACCCACCCATCTATTCATCCATCTATCTATCTATCTATCCATCCATCCATCCACTCCACCCATACACATCCATCCAATCCGAATCCAATCCCATCCACCCAACCACCCACCCATCCATCCATCCACCCACCCATCCACCCACCCATCCATCCATCCATCCATCCATCCATCCATCCATCCATCCATCCACCCACCCATCCATCGATCCATCCATCCACCCACCCACCCACCCATCCATCCATCTATCCATCCACCCACCCATCTATCCATCCATCTATCTATCTATCCATTCATCCATCCATCCGTCCACTCCACCCATACATACATCCATCCATCCAATCCGATCCAATCCAATCCATCCACCCACCCACCCACCCATCCATTCATTCATCCATCCACCCACCCACCCATCCATCCATCGATCGATCCATCCATCCACACACCCACCCACCACTCCATCCATCCATCCATCCATCCATCCATCCATCCATCCATCCAATCCAATCAAATCCATCCATCCATCCATCCACCCACCCATCCAATCCCATCCCATCCAATCCCATCCATCCATCCATCCATCCATCGTTTGGTGATGTATCTAGTAGTAGAATTAGCAATCTACTTCTAATCTGTAGTGATATTTTTTTCTCTTTATTTTGTTATAGATGGCCAAAGTCTCAAAACACAGACTGATGAAAAAAATTACTCTTGTGGAAACAATTGTCCCCAACAGAGCAAAGCACTAATAAACTGCATTCTAAGATTCGAATGTTCATGATATGGACGCCTTCATTTAGACTTTGCCCTTTTGTTTTGACCTCAGATGATTAGTGACAGATTTATTTGCAGTATTTGTGCATCACTCAACTTAAAAACATGAAATAGTCCATGATTGTGCAGTTTTTGGGCAGGGATAAGCCTGTGTTATGGCTGAACACAGAATCTGTGTTCAGTGATATCCTGAAAAGCCCTCAGAATTATATCTTATAGTGAGATTACAGTCTTTTTTCTTTTCCATGGGGATGATATGAATCAGTGACCAAAATGGAAGCTTCCTAAACTGTGTGCCAAACCCATTCATTCAGCTCAGACCCTAATTAGTATCAGATGATCTCTTACCTTTCAACTGCTGGTTTGACGTTGACTCCAGTTGTTCGCAGTAAAAAATGTTTTTTTGTCTCCCTCAACACATTTCGATTCTAGATTTTCAAGCAGCCATTCTTTAAAAAATTGGTAATAATAATGTGTGTCATAGCGTTGAAAGACGCGGTTAATGTGATCCAAAGCAGCTGGATGGAGAGATGTTTGGACAGAATCGTGGTTTTGGCATATCGTGACCAAAATGCTCCCACTTTAACCTCATATTTTGTTGATAGTCTGTTTCATGACCATCGAGCCTGTATGTTCTAGTATTGCATACTTTTTGTTTGCTCGTGCACTATTTTATGTCATGCAAACATTAAAAACAACCTGAAATATTACAAGTATTACATGTTTGTTCAAGAGCAGGTTGTTTGAATTTTCATCTTTAGCCAAGCTTAAAGGACACATTCTGATTTTTTTATGTTTTTGAAGAAACCTAGGCTAAGGCTACATTTATTTGATCAAAATACACTAATACTGTGAAATGTTACAATTCAAAATTGTTTTCTATGTTCATATATTTTAAAATGTAATGTATTGAAGGATCAAGTGACAGTGAAGACTGCAGTAGTGGTAACTTCTTTCAAAAAATCTTAATTATCCCAGTTTTAAATGGTTGAAACTCATTTCAGGATAAAAAATCAGTTAATTTATTTATTACGGTAGTGATAATGAGCTGTTTTCTCTTTGCCCACAAGGCTGTGAATCAGTCCCTCTGCTAGGTCTTGTTAAACATCCCGGAGCGGAAATAGGATATGGAGAAAGTTCCATAGCTTAAGTGGTCAAAGCACACCTCTTCCCCTTATCTACAGAGTATGAAAGCCACAGGAATGAAAAACAGTGCTAAACAAACACATGACTTGGCGAGGAATGGCTAGAGCATATAGGCACAGCAGGAAATAGAGGCGACAGATTTATTCATGCAAAAACAAGAGCAGATTGACGAACCTTTGGCAGTTGAAAAGACTCAAGTGTTTGGAATTGACAGTAGGAGATCATTGAACATTGAAAAGCATGAAACTATTATTGCAGTCCATTTGGAAATCACATAGAAGTCTGAAAGGAAGAGAACAATGGAACTGAGATGGTGCTGTGGGAAGTACGAAATATGAACAGTAACTCGTAATAAAAATTGTGACGTTATTATATTCATTTCACAATTAGCTCTTTCAAAATCCATCCATACAGTTCTAAAATAAAACGAAGAGTGTCAATAGTACTTTCAATAGCAATAGAGCACAAGCCAAACCAACATTATAAGCTTATATACAGAGGTAGTTTAAATTGTAGGAATATTTCACAATAAAACAGTTTTTACTATATTTTTGATCAAATAAATGCCCCAACCCCAAACTTTTGAATATATATTTATATTGTGAATATCACTTTTGTATACACACACATTTCTAAACAGAGATGGCTGGTCGTTGTTCAGTTCTTTTGTTATTATTTTCTTTTCCATGGCTCTATTGAATAAGTTTATATGTTTTCTTTATGAAGAAAACGAGTATTTATTTATTTTGTCCCACCCGGAACCCAACTGTTGCACTTCAATGGATAGGGCTGGCATGTTTCTTATGCAAATGTCGCATTGAATGAGTTATTTTTAAGTGTATAGAATCATTTCCTGCGCGGCGTTTCGCTTTGATTCTAAATCTGTTTGCTCAGACTGCCCCGTCCTGGCACGGCCCGGGTGCCGATTGTGCATCCAGCCCTTTTTTTAAACTAAATAAATAAAACCACCAGATTAGCAACACTACAACACATTGTCCTTTTCATCTGTTTAATTATAGCATATGTTTGAATGTGTGCACTACTGGTAAATATAGCCTGTATTCTGATGGCAGTGTGGTCACAGCTCAGAGCTAGCGTGAGGGTGGGCGGCAGTCAGCGTTTGTTCTGCGTCAGGAACTGGAGGGTGGAGGTGGGGACACACGCTGCCACAAGAAGCCAGACTTTGGCACGCTGTCATCACTGTTTCCTTCACAGAGCACGAGAGAGACGGAGGGAGGGAAAGCAGGCATGATGGAGCCGACAATTATCTGGCGCTCGCATATTCTTTTTCTCCTTGTGAAGTTGAGGACAGGAGGGGCTGCTCTTTAAGAGTTTGGGGTCTCTACTGGGAAAAGATGTCTCGGGTGTGACGGAGGAGAGAGATTGTGGGCATTTTTTGGGAAAAAATTGTAGTTCCCAAAAAAACAGCAACCACAGTAACACTCTACTTCCAATGACCTATAATAGGTCGATTCTGCTCTGTGTGCGAGTAATAAAATGATTCAGTGTTTAATGCTGCAATTATTTGTTTTGGCGTCCCGAGCGCAGTTAGCCAAACGTCAGCCATCCTCAAAACTAGATTTTTTGTAATGCACTTTAATAAAGTGCTAGATTCCGCATTTTTGGTACTATACCGTTCAGTAGCACCTCATTGCAGTGCACGAGATCCAGGGGACGTAGTTGAATCCAGATTTAAGGGGTGGAGATGGGTAGGATTAGGGGTGGGGTTAGGGATCCGGGGGTGGAGATGGGTAGGATTGGGGGTGGGGTTTGGGATCAGGTGGTGGAGATAGGTAGGATTAGGGGTGGGGTTAGGGATCACGTGGCGGAGATGGGTAGGATTAGGGGTGGGGTTAGGGATCACGTGGCGGAGATGGGTAGGATTGGGGTGGGGTTAGGGATCACGTGGCGGAGATGGGTAGGATTAGGGGTGGGGTTAGGGATCACGTGGCGGAGATGGGTAGGATTGGGGTGGGGTTAGGGATCAGGTGGCGGAGAAAGGTAGGATTAGGGGTGGGGTTTGGGATCAGGTGGCAGAGATGGGTAGGATTAGAGGTGGGATTAGGGATCAGGTGGCGGAGATGGGTAGGATTGGGGGAGGGGTTGGGGATCAGGGGGTGGAGAAAGGTAGGATTAGGGGTGGGGTTAGGGATCAAGTGGCGGAGATGGGTAGGATTAGGGGTGGGGTTTGGGATCAGGTGGCAGAGATGGGTAGGATTAGAGGTGGGATTAGGGATCAGGTGGCGGAGATGGGTAGGATTGGGGGAGGGGTTGGGGATCAGGGGGTGGAGAAAGGTAGGATTAGGGGTGGGGTTAGGGATCAAGTGGCGGAGATGGGTAGGATTAGGGGTGGCGTTACGGATCAGGTGGTGGAGAAAGGTAGGATTAGGGGTGGGGTTTGGGATCAGGTGGCGGAGATGGGTAGAATTAGGGGTGGGGTTAGGGATCACGTGGCGGAGATGGGTAGGATTGGGGGTGGGGTTAGGGATCAGGGAGCAGAGATGGGTAGGTTTAGGTATATGGAAGGTGGGAGGAGTTGGATCTGGATCCAACTCCTCCCCTTGGATTACGTGTTCTGCAATGAGAGCCATCTCATACCGTTTGGTACTACTTTACTACTTATCCTAACAGAAACCACTTGGGCATTGCACTGTTGTTTTGTAACTCTCTCAGACGATCAGGATGTTTGTTTATTTGTCTGATTGGCTACTGTAATAAAGTTTGGAAATGTTATTGAATGTGAAACAAAGTTAAATGTTCAGGAAAGGAGGAAGCAGGAACCTATGTTCAACATAACTAATAATAAAATAAACATAAACAACGAAACAAAAGTAAAGCGGTAGCCCCACACGGGTGACTGTCAAATAGACTTGTCCACACTAATACGTTCTCGTTTGACAAGGTATCTTGTTGTCTCCGATTTGGCCTTCCGTCTACACTGAGACGGTGTTTTTATTAATGAAACGCTCTCCGAAGTGGATACATTTGAAAATGTTGTTTTCGTGTTGTAGTGTGGACCGTGAAAACGATGACGCATGTGATGTATATTGTACCACTAGAGCTAGTCCCTCGCATATGTGCTATAAAGTTTCACACAGTGGCTAAAATGTTACTTTACACTCTTCATATTACAGTCCTGCTAAGATTACTGATAATGTACTCACATTTGCTGTCCAGCAACAAAACATGAGAGCAGTTGCGTTTTAGACCAAACATATAATGGTGAGTGAGTGCGACCAGTACGGAATGGTGAGATATTTTGTTAAAAAATAAAATTATCCTGCCAGAAGAATTGCGAGAAATGTCTGTATCATCTCAGTGAGCTTTTGTTCGTATGCATAGGTGAATTTAGCACTCTACGACGTTTCAGCGTGGATGAGAAACTTTTGGAAAATGCTAGTATGGACGGAGAGTGGTTTTAAACCAAAACACCGTTTTCAAATATATCTGGATTAATGTAGATGTAACCTAAAACAAAACACCAATGAAAAAGTCCAGGCCTAGTCTTCTTTTATCCTTCACTGCCGTCACTCCTCCTTTTCTCCTTCCGGAGTTCCTCCATGGGACTTAAGGCCGGTGTGTCGCACAGAGGTGACTCGCTCCTTTCCCACTTCATATTTTTGTGGACACTGCTAAAAAAAAAAATAAAAAAATTCAGGATTATTTTATGAATATAATGTTGAAGTAAACCGCATTAATTTGAAATACAATTTTTTGTAACAATGTAAAAGTCTTTTCTGTCAGGTTTTAACTATTTAATGTGCCCTTGTTATAAAAAGTATTATAAACATTTGAAAGGTAGTTTATAACAAGTGTATGTCTTATGACACCCTAAATCTTTTGTTTTGACTCAGTTTGATTTGGGGAGCCAGAAAAGCCCACATATTGCTTGATAATGGTGCTGGTAATGATGATAATTATAGATTGCTGGATCTGTTTTCTATAATAATCAACCTTCCGCGACTTGACTTTTGGTCAAAACACAAAGTCGTTCTATAGTTAAAAATGACCCACTGTCAATGTCTCGGAAAACCTGTAATTGCTTCCTGACCGAAATAAAAACGGCCAGCATCAGATAGTGTGTTATGATTAACTGTGGAGATTTATCTCTCCTTCGAGACCACTGCTTAAAATGCACAAAATGGTTTTGCATGATTCTAAAAATACTGGAGTGAACTGAATACATATTTAGCCACTGATATTTACAGCAGTAGCTCTGAATAGAGACCTGTAAAACTCAGGAACTAGAATTGTATGTGGACTCTCACCAAGATTCAAACCAACAAAAGAAAAATAGACAACTACTGAAAAAAATAACTCGGCGCCTTGGGCTTGTTAGTTTTTTTGTTTTTGGAATGTGCAGTTCACATGAGTAATGCTTAAAAACTTTCACAGAACTTAGTTTCTGTTCTAATATACACTCACTTAAAGAATTATTAGGAACACGCCTTCAGAACTGCCTTAATGGCATTGATTCAACAAGGTGCTGAAAGCATTCTTTAGAAATGTTGGCCCATATTGATAGGAAATATTTCTTGCAGTTGATGGAGATTTGTGGGATGCACATCCAGGGCATGAAGCTCCCGTTCCACCACATCCCAAAGATGCTCTATTGGGTTGAGATCTGGTGACTGTGGGGGCCATTTTAGTACAGTGAACTCATTGTCATGTTCAAGAAACCAATTTGAAATGATTCCAGCTTTGTGACATGGTGCATTATCCTGCTGGAAGTAGGCATCAGAGGATGGACATAAAGGGATGGACATGAACAGAAACAATGCTCAGGGAGGCCGTGGCATTTAAACAATGTCCAATTGGCTCTAAGGGGCCTAAAGTGTGCCAAGAAAACATCCCCCACACCATTACACCACCACCACCACCAGCCTGCACAGTGGTAACAAGGCATGATGGATCCATGTTCTCATGCTGTTTACACCAAATTCTGACTCTACCATCTGAATGTCTCAACAGAAATCGAGACTCATCAGACCAGGCAACATTTTTCCAGTCTTCAACTGTCCAATTTTGGTGAGCTCTTGCAAATTGTCGCCTCTTTTTCCTATTTGTGGTGGAGATGAGTGGTACCCGGTGGGGTCTTCTGCTGTTGTAGCCCATCCGCCTCAAGGTTGTGTGTGTTGTGTCTTCACAAATGCTTTGCTGCATACCTCGGTTGTAACGAGTGGTTATTTCAGTCAAAGTTGCTCTTCTATCAGCTTGAATCAGTCGGCCCATTCTCCTCTGACCTCTAGCATCAACAAGGCATTTTCGCCCACAGGACTGCCGCATACTGGATGTTTTTCCCTTTTCACACCATTCTTTGTAAACCCTAGAAATGGTTGTGTGTGAAAATCCCAGTAACTGAGCAGATTGTGAAATACTCGCACCAACAACCATGCCACGCTCTCAAAATTGCTTAAATCACCTTTCTTTCCCATTCTGACATTCAGTTTGGAGTTCAGGAGATTGTCTTGACCAGGACCACACCCCTAAATGCATTGAAGCAACTGCCATGTGATTGCCATGTGATAACTGAATTATTGAGAAATTGAACAGGTGTTCCTAATAATCCTTTAGGTGAGTGTATAACTGATATAGACATGTTAGTGTAGAGAATATGGAAGTAAAAAAGTTACTGTGATTTCTACTTTATTAAAAATGTAAATGTACATTTATAATTCATTTTATAACATAATTATGTTTTTGCCAATATACCGTCCAATACTGATCCTACTGAACTCTTGCTACAGTAGAAAGTGCGGTCACATTCAAACAAGAAGATATTTAGAGAAATGTATCAGTGTTTTGTTTAGTTCTTTTGTCTGTAAAATGGCAACTGAAACCAACCAACCTTCTTCAGAATATATTTGTGTGTGTGTGTGTGTGTGTGTGTGTTCAACATAGGAAGGAAAACAGGATTGGAACGGCATGAAGGTGAGTAAATGATGACAGACTTTTCACTTTTGGGTGTAATATCCCTTTAAGAACGTCGCATATAGGGTTTAGATGTCATTGATTCAAAACTTTGGGGTTAGTATGAATCCCTCATCGTTTCTCCGCAGTGACCTGTTGTTGACTGTGGAGGCTTGTCGAGTCACGACATGCAGAATCATCCCCACCTCCACAGAAGTGGCATTAAACCTCTCGAGGAGAACAAGAGAGCTGTATATCAGTCATTGAGAACGGTCCCAGACCCCCAAGTGAAATACGGCCCTTCCGCCTAGCTTGGTTAAGTAAAGTGTGTGGAGAAATGCGAGGGACTCTTAGTAATTTGCCTTTAAAGAGATTTTGCGCTGCTATTCACCGCTTCAGGCTAATCTCTCTTTGTGATACGTAACAATGCGGTGCCAAATGAGGAGGAAATGTCAGGTTATGTTTCAGAGCCGGCCTCCTTCCCACCCTCCATCTGTAGTAATGGCCTCGGCTCATTGGAACATATGTTGCCTGTTGCACACACACCATCTGTTCACCTCGACTGATGAAGTGATCCTGTTGCCACGGCGATCAGGCCATTCAGTGAACGGACCCTGGAAAGAGTTTCCTTTTCCCCCTCTTCATGTGTGTGTGTGTGTGTGTGTGCGCAGAGGAACACGTCGCACTACAAGGTCATGTAAAGGTTTGTTGTTGTTGACCTGTGTGTTTTGCGCCGATCGAACTGACCCCTCTTGAGTCAGTGACGACTGCGAGCAGCACTTGAGGCAACCAAACAAACATCCGCAACATTTTGCAACAGTCGCTTTTATTTTGCATTTTTTTTAAATGATTTGGTGCGATGATGTCATGTAGGAGTTTTGAGATGTACTGGGAGAACTTGTACTGTACTGGTTATTATTATTACTGTAAAAGACTTATGGGAACGCTTTAAAAAGTCATTTTTTGCTCACCCTCATGTCGTTCCAACTCTCGGTTAAGTACGTTCTTCTAATAAAGAAGAATGTTTCAACTGGTTTTGTCCGTCTGTTTAAAGTCACAACATTTACCCCCTTGACTCTCGTTGTTTTGAGAAAAAAAAACATTGAGACATTTTTTCAAAATAACTTATTTTGTGTCTTATGAGTGTGAGTAACTATACCTTTCACCTGAACATGTTCTGGTAAATATATTGGAGAACAGTCAGTTTTGTATAATTAGGGCCCGAGCTCCGACCCTATTGTTTTTGCTCTGTTTATTATTATTATTCTTCTCTTAAAAGAATTACTTTTTAGAGGCCTCATGAAACTTTGCACAAGCTTGAAACTTTGCACACGCTTCAGAAGTGGTGAAAATTTACGTGTAATACTGTTTTCAAAATTGGCTGGGGCAAATTCTTTAAATTATAGCCTCCACATTTTGCCCCGGCTCTACGTTTTACGTACAGGTATGAAATTTGGTACATATATGTAATGACCCAATACCTACAAAAAGGTCTCTTGGAGCATAGCCCTAAACACAACAGGAAGTCATCTATTTTGAACTTCCTCCTAGATTTTGTGCATTTTTCGTAATTTCCTGATTTTGTACTTTAACAAACTCCTCCTACAGTTTTGATCGGATCCTCTTCGAATTTGGTAATCTTAAGGCCTTTGCGATGTTAAATTGCGAAGATCTTGAGTTTTCGTCGAAGGGTGTGCCCTTGGCGGCCTGACAAATGTACACCCAATTTCAGCCTTTTGGTGATTTGTGCATGAATATGTCATATAGTTCAATATTGCTTGCAGTTCCGATGTTGCTTGGCGAACACAGACAGCCTGCAGTAACTCAGGCATACAATGTCCGATCTGCCCCAAACTTCACGTTTGATAAGAGTCCTGTCCTGAACACATGACCATGCTCATATTTGGTTATAGCAATAGCGCCACCTGCTGGTAGCAGGAAGTGTGCAAATACAAATCCTTTGACAAAGTCCTCCTATATTTATTATCATTACATTCTTCCCACCGTGCTCTGTTTTCCTAAAACCGCCAGGTGGTGGCGGCACGGGTGCGAGGGCCCTTTTCATCACTGCTTGCAGCTTTAATTTAAGTTGAAATGACTTGTACAGCCAATTTGAGTGTAATTAAAAAATGTAGGGAGCAAATCAATTTTTTAAGTTGAAAATGGCTGAAAATATTTCACAGCGTAAATATAATAATTATGTGAATGTTGGTCCCTAACTACCTTTAACTCTTAAGGCTGCTGCCATTTTGGTTGTTACATGACAATCAAGTGATGAAAAGTAAAAAACGTAAAAAAAAAAAATTGCGAGTTTCAGTTTGTCCAACAAGCATTAATGTTTTTTGCGTGTTGAAACCAAATAATTTCGCATAAGTAAATAATCTTGTTGAGCACTAAAATAATTATAAATGGGTGTTGCAAAATCAAAACATTTCATGTTTGTATACAAATTTGACGCACACATGAACGTCATAAATTCGCAATTCCAAGCAAACAAATTGTTAGCTGTTAGCACACCGGTCTCTGGAAGACTTAACTCTGCAATATCTTATTTATTTTAAATTCATTGTTTATAAAGTGATTTTATTCCAATCAAAAGAATCATAATTTCAACAAAATAGACCTTGTGACCAAGTATTGAAACAGTTTAATGCAAAATACAGTAAAAATCTACTTACGATTAATTGTGGCATACTTTTCAAGAATATTATATAACTTAATATAAGAAAGAATTTTCAATTATACAATCCAATTTGAAAAATAAATAATAATTAACAACATTTACCTTCATATATATTTACAAAACATTTTAATAAATGAAAAGGGAATCGCAATGGGCGTACTGATTCACAAAAATCAATCAAACTCTTAAAGGGACAGTTCACCCCAAAATAAAAATGTTGTCATCATTTACTCACCCTCATGTTGTTTCAAACCTGAATGAGTTTCTTTATTTGTAGAATATTTGTAACCAAACAGTTGATTTAGACCCATTGGCTTCCAAAACGTAATGATTTTCCTACTGTCAACCATTAATAGCGATACTAAAGCTTTACGAGCCTGCTGGGAAATGTTTCCAAAAGTTTATCAGATCTTCTTTTGTGTTAAACAGAAGAAAGAAACTCATACAGGGTTGGAACAACTGTCAAAATGTTCATTTTTGGGTCATTTTTAATGTCAAGTGAAAGTAAATAATGACATTTTCTGCTATAAATTGTAAATGTTATCATTCTCATGCCAATTTCCTACATAACCGAGTGACTTTTCTCGCAACAATCCGTGCTCAGTTTCTTCCCAGATAACAATTTCATCTGACTATTTATTATATTTCATGTCTATTTATTTGCTAAATAACATTGGCTTTATTTTGGGGGGATAATGACCAACTGACTGTGCAACGATCCTGCGAACAGTCAAAACAGTCCTCCAAGAAGTTCTCGTTCATCAGAGCGTCGTTCAGCATCTGTGGTGTTACTGCTTGAATTTTATGACCTCACTTTGCACTCCCAGGTGCATAGACCAACGGCCTACCATTGTAAAGAAAGCTGTCCTCAATGAGGAGCTCTTTGTAATGCTACTGTCTACAGCACAGACGCTGACGGTGTCTGATGACGCTACGCTACACAAACACACACAAAAGAGCCGAGAAAGAAGTCAGTGAGCTCTGAAACAGAACCTCAGTGACTTTACAACCCAACTGTATCTAACTGATAACATTCGGACAGCAGCGGCGCACACGTACGCGGGACTGTTGGAGGACCTGTTAGCCATATGTCAGACTTCAACCATTAATAGCCATACTAAAGCTGTACGAGCCTGCTGGGAAATGTTTTCAAACGTTTATCAGTATAATCAGGACTCAACGGCTCAACTGCAGTGGTTCTCTGAAATGGGAACGTGAGACTGTAAACAAGTTCTCTAGTTGTATTGCTTAACTCATTTTATCCAGTCATAGGGAACATGCTAACTGAAGACAGCTGTCTATGTTTCCATCCAAAGTTGTGAATTTAACTCAAAACATTTGCAAATAAAAAACCGGTTCCATCCCACGTGTTCAAGAGAACATTCTCTCCTCGGAAGTTGCCGCAAAAATATCTGTAGTAAAAATAGAAGTTGCTTGTGTCGACTTGCGTCTCGGCAGATGAAATGCAGTAAAAGCGTCATGTTCTCGTGCGTTCAGATGTTGGTGTTTGGGAACATGATCGTGTGAGACGCTTCTGGGAGGGAATCAAACCAAATGATTTTGATGACAGACTTTGGTTTAGACATTTCAGAACAACCAAACCAACATTTGAGATGCTGTGCGATGTGGTTGCACCATTGGTTAGTCTAGCTAGCCAAACACGTCCACCGTTGATGCAAAGTCTTGTGAGTTTTTGTTGCACATCAAGGGATCTATTCGGTAAATGTGTTTCCAATTTTATGCGCATGTCTTCTTATTCGATAAAAGCATTATGCGACTCAATTGAGCGCATGTGTGTTGAGCGTATTTTTGGAAAATCTTGCATCTTTTTTATGCAATATCCCATAATGCACATAAAAATTGGTGGATGGAAACATGGCTAATGACAGAAGTGGGACAAAAAGAAATGTTGGTTGACTTATAAATCGCATAATTACAGTAAACAATAGACAGCAACCGTGAAATTCTACCCGGAGCTGTTAACGTCCTCAGACTCGGATTTATGCGTTTCTATGAACACTATCAACGCCGAAACGAATCTGCAGCAGTCAGGTGGTACAACTAAAGCTCTGTAAGTTGTTTACGTTCATTAAAATTGTAATGTTATGTACTTTGAGACATGAGGTAGTTTAACGCCGTCTCTCGTGGCTCTTTTGTTTCATGTATTTTGAAAGAGGCGCTCTGATGGGACTGTGGGATCTTATGCTTTCAAAGCTAGCTCGCTATTGCTAGCCTCTCTGAAATTGCTTACCCTACATTTAATGGCCAAACAAATTGCATTAAAATAATAACAATAGCGAGGCTATGTTTACATGCAACCAAATAATCCAGCCCATTCTCATCCCAAGGCGTCATATACAACAATTTTGCCTAAGCGTAGACATCCAACGCACATGGCACCCTTTAGCATCAATATGAGACACAGATATATATAGGCCAGAAGGCGCCTTCTAGTGGTCTAACCCTAACCCTACCCCAGACCTAAACCTACCCATACTCTGTGCGTGTTATATTGAGGCTAAAGGGTGCCATGTGCGTTGGCTGTCTACGCTTTGGCAAAAGCGTCGTATATGACACCTTGGGATGAGAATGCGTTGAATAATCTGTTAGTAATCAGACTGAAAAGTAAATTCATGTAAACACCTAAATCGATCCAATTAAGCTTGATCTGAATTAAATTTTGATCGGATTTAAAGGAGACTCAAATACGAACTCAAATACAAACTCAAATTCGACTATTTTCTTAATCCGATTAAAAATAACTTGCACACATACTAGTGTTGTAGTACTCGAGACCACTTTTTAATGGTCTCGTCTCGGACTCGAACGCTTTTGGTCTCGGTTTTGTCTCGGCCTCGAACATTGAGGACTCTGGATTTTTTTTCAGGATCAGACAACCATAACTGTGAAAATATCACTAATTTGCCTGTATATTGACAATTTTTTGTTAACATCCTTTCTTTTATTGTGTGTAAAATGTACTGATTCAAATCCAAGCAATAACGTGACTGGTTGGTCATTGCTAATTATGTATTTTTGTTACCGCTGCCTGTCACCCATGTATTCATTTTCATGTATTGTTAAAAAAAAAGGCAGAGAAAAGTGAAGACTTGTTTTACATTCTGTACTAAATGATGAAAGTCACCAAGAAGTATTGAATAAAGATGGTTTATTTCAGCTTTGAGTGTTAAATATGTCTGTTTTTATGGGAATGTGGACCTTTCAGATCAATCTGTGAAGATTTCAGATCAATCTCTTTTGATCATGTTTCACATTTTACTGTGTCATGTAGTGTGGGGCGCTGGTCTTGGTCTTGTCTTGGTCTCGGCTCCTAAAGGTCTTGGTCTTGTCTCGTTCTCGATAAACTCTGGTCTTGGTCTTGTCTTGTCTTGGTCTCGGCCCCCTAAAAGTCTTGGTCTTGTCTCGGTCTCGATGAACTCTGGTCTTGGTCTTGTCTTGTCTTGGTCTCGGCCCCCTAAAAGTCTTGGTCTTGGTCTTGTCTCGGTCTCGATAAACTCTGGTCTTGTCTTGTATTGGTCTGGGCCCCCTAAAAGTCTTGGTCTTGATCTTGTCTCGGTCTCGATAAACTCTGGTCTTGGTCTTGTCTCGGTCTCGATAAACTCTGGTCTTGTCTTGGTCTCGGCCCCCTAAAAGTCTTGGTCTTGTCTCGGTCTCGATAAACTCTGGTCTTGGTCTTGTCTTGTCTTGGTCTCGGCCCCCTAAAAGTCTTGGTCTTGTCTCGGTCTCGATAAACTCTGGTCTTGGTCTTGTCTTGTCTTGGTCTCGGCCCCCTAAAAGTCTTGGTCTTGGTCTTGTCTCGGTCCCGATAAACTCTGGTCTTGTCTTTTGTTGGTCTCGGCCCCCTAAAAGTCTTGGTCTTGGTCTTGTCTCGGTCTCGATAAACTCTGGTCTTGTCTTGTCTTGGTCTCGGCCCCCTAAAAGTCTTGGTCTTGGTCTTGTCTCGGTCTCGATAAACTCTGGTTTTGGTCTTGTCTCGGTCTCGATAAACTCTGGTCTTGTCTTGTCTTGGTCTCGGCCCCCTAAAAGTCTTGGTCTTGTCTCGGTCTCGATAAACTCTGGTCTTGGTCTTGTCTTGTCTTGGTCTCGCCCCCCTAAAAGTCTTGGTCTTGTCTCGGTCTCGATAAACTCTGGTCTTGGTCTTGTCTTGTCTTGGTCTCAGCCCCCTAAAAGTCTTGGTCTTGTCTCGGTCTCGATAAACTCTGGTCTTGGTCTTGTCTTGTCTTGGTCTCGGCCCCCTAAAAGTCTTGGTCTTGGTCTTGTCTCGGTCCCGATAAACTCTGGTCTTGTCTTGTGTTGGTCTCGATAAACTCTGGTCTTGGTCTTGTCTTGTCTTGGTCTCGGCCCCCTAAAAGTCTTGGTCTTGGTCTTGTCTCGGTCTCGATAAACTCTGGTCTTGTCTCGGTCTCGATAAACTCTGGTCTTGTCTTGTCTTGGTCTCGGCCCCCTAAAAGTCTTGGTCTTGTCTCGGTCTCGATAAACTCTGGTCTTGGTCTTGTCTTGGTCTCAGGTTAGGTGGTCTTGACTACAACACTAACACATATGCAGTGCCGTGATACGTTGTTTGCATATTTATGTACATTTTACAAATGTGTTTATTAATTGAATATTCTATTTATATTTACTAAAAAGCACTTGATTTTATGCAAATTATGCTTATGTGTAGAGCTCGGATGACATTCACAATTGGCTTTCTCCAGTTCTGAATGCAACAATACTGCGCATGTGCTGTAATGCACAATGTAAATCAATGCCTTAATCTACTGCACTATTTTTAATTAGATTGATGATAAATAGCACATGTAAACATACCAAATGTTACTTAATTTAAAATCATTGTGTTGCCGAGGCTCAAGGGGATGGACTGAGCGAGTGGGAGTAGAGAGGGAATGGTGGCCACTCTCATGTAGAGCCACAGTGGAAAGCTCAGCAGAGAAGGACCGGTTTGGTTCAATCCTGCTAAATGAACTAGCGTCAGTTTATGTCAAATAGCTGTTGGCCTTAACTAACAGTGATGTGTGCGCTTACTTTATGAACATGTGAAAAATAAGAAGTTAGCATGTCAATCAAATGGTCTTTTCCAGTCTCAATGGCCATCACTTGGCCAGAATAAGCTGCAATGTGGCACAGACAGTATGCCACGGGTCAAAAGTCTGGTTACGAGAGACTATTTAAGGGTGTTAAACTCACGCCTCAAAACTAAACTCCTTAAATAACCCACTAGCATCACTAGTTCTTCCTTCTAGATGTTTGGTGTTGCAGTTAGCAATAGCTACAGACGTGCCGAGCAACGGACCTCATGCTGGCGGGACGGGTTAGTTTACTGTCAGGTATTTCATTGGCAACATTGAAAATCTGGGGTAGCTTGATAACTTAAGTAATGTTGATAACCCTTGTGAAAAAGTAGTGCGCATAATTTTATTAAATGCGCAGTGTACTTCAAATCTTTGAAGTATATATATTTTTTACGCATATAATTTTAAAGAATTAAAAAGCCATTATTGTGAGAGTACACTTTTTTTTAAAGTAACACCAAGTAACTTTTCCTCAGTGGTCGCCCTACTGGTTGGAAACGAAATTGTCCATTGCCGCTGTCGTAAATAATTTAGCCTACCATCGCACGCACGCTCGCTGTTTATCCAGCACCGGCTTTAGAATGAACGATGTCCACAGACAAGGGAGAGTATGTTACATGATTTCATGAAAGGATGATGTATTGCGACATCAGAAATGAAGAAAAACGAAATGATGACTATTGTAGTGCTTGATGTAAAGCAGTCGAATTTTGTAGTTTTTTTTGTGGCCGGGTTCCTACCCGAACCCCGAAGTTACATAGTGCCAGTAAAAGTGATACAGACCCCGTCAGGCGATGGCAGGAGTGCCTTTCACCATGTTACGACTTGATGAACCACTGATAAGATTTTGGAAACATTATTTTAAGTAAACAATGTTAGATAGTGTTGCTTTAACACACTTAAGTACTTTAGTACGGAAGCTTGTTTCCGCCACTGACTTTAAAAAAAAAAACTGACTTTTTATCTCACAATTCTGACTTTTCTCTCACAATTGCAAGTTTACATCTCAATTCGGACTTTTTATCTCCAAATTATGTGATATAAACTCGCAATTGCGAGTTATGAAGTCGGAATTGTGTGAAATAAAGCTTGCAATTCTGACCTTATAACAAAATTGGGAGACATAAAGTCAGAATTGTGATATATAGTCAGACTTTAATTGAGACTTTATAACACGCTATTGCAACTTTATATAACGCAATTCTGACGTCATGTCATATGCAATGTAAACTCACATTTGTGAGATAAAAAGTCGCAATTATCTTTTAAAATGTTTTATTCTGTGGTGGAAACAAACTTCCATACTTAAATTGTTATGTCAAATTAAAAGTTTTACATTTTAAATCATTAAGTTTTTAGTATCAGTAATTATGATCATTACGAATAATTACACATGTTTAAATACATAACATACAAATCGCAATAGAAATTACATTAAAGTATATTTTAGTTTACTATAAATGCTTGTCAGTACATTCGGCAGTAAACTTTATCCATATTTCAAAGACAAAATTATATAAAAAAATCAGGTAAACAGAAAAAAAGACCTGTAATACATTTTTTATTTAATTGTAAACTTTACATTCAGTTCACACTTAAAGGGTTAGTTCACCCAAAAATAAAAATTAAGTCATTAATTACTCACCCCCATGCTGTACCAAGCCGTAAGTCCTTCGTTCATCTTCGGAACATAAATTAAGATATTTTTGAATAAAAATTTGAGAGCTGTATATCTACCACATATGCTCCTAAGGGAATGACACTTGACGGCCCAGAAAGTCAATGAAGAAAATGTTTAAATATTCCATGTATTTAAACATGAATGAACTAACCCTTTAAGCATTTTATTTTAAAGGATATTATTTTCATAATAACTCTTTTTAAAATGCTAAAGTGTACTTCTTTTCACAAGGGAATGTATGTTAATTTCTTGTGGTTTTATTTTTGTTGCAGTCAGAGATAATAGATTCATTAGATGTGTGTAATGTATTTTCCTTAAATTCCTGAGAATCAGTCCAAGATTTGTCTGTTGCACACACACTCACACGCACACTAAACACACACTCACATACACACTCACATATACACACACACACACACACACTGTTTTCATGTTTTATGTGGACTTTCCATAGAAATAATTATTATTATACTTTAAAACCTATATATTTTATCCTCTTATCTAACTCTACACATCACTTTATAAGCTGTTTTCCTCATGCGGACCAAAAAATGTCCCCACAAGGACAAGAATTTAAGATATTTCCATCTTTGTGGAGTCCCCATAATGCAGGGTTTACCAGGACCACACACACACACATGTGTTTAGTCAACTGGAAACATGATGCACAGACAGTAGTAGCTCTGCTTTAATACTCCAGCGTCCTCTCTCTCTCTCTCTCTTGGTTTTTTTCCCCTTCAGGAAAACAATCTTACTCCAGCACACATACGTCCCCAGACAAACGAAGAATTAAATTTAGTTCAGTTGTGATTTACTGGAGCCTGTTCGTCCAGTCTTTGCTGCAAAACCTCATCTCACAAAACAAAAGAAGAACAAACCCCCCACAGATTGCATGCGGTGGTCAACCCCTCCCCAGCGTCTACCAGCAAACACATCTAAACCAGCTTTATTTTACCCCACATTTGAGCAACTTTGTTGGTGATGAGTCAAATATATTTCAATGTGAGACCAATGGCGCAATAAAGGACAATAAAAAAGGACAAAGCACTGCAGAGCCCTTGGACAACCTCTTATTATCGTTTCTTTTCAGCAACACCCCTCTCGATATTTGCGGAGCTTTGTTCCTAAAGACTCTGGAACCGGCTCAAACCCTGTTGCTTTAAATAAGCATTACTGTTTAAAGATTGTTTCTTGGAGAAAATAGTTTACTTAGCAGCTCTGTTTTATAAACAGGCTCTTGCTGTGTTCTCCTTTTCCATCCACACGAGGTTAGGCCATCGCCGCCGACCTGCTTACATGAAACTTTGATATGAATATCTGATCAGGGGTGTAGGAACCATACTGTTACCTAAAGGATTATTAGGAACACCTGTTCAATTTCTCATTAATGCAATTATCTAATCAACCAATCACATGGCAGTTGCTTCAACATGGCAGTTGGGGTGTGGTCCTGGTCAAGACAATCTCCTGAACTCCAAACTGAATGTCAGAATGGGAAAGAAAGGTGATTTAAGCAATTTTGAGCGTGGCATGGTTGTTGGTGCGAGTCTTTCACAATCTGCTCAGTTACTGGGATTTTCACGCACAACCATTTCTAGGGTTTACAAAGAATGGTGTGAAAAGGGAAAAACATCCAGTATGCGGCAGTCCGCATACTGGGCGAAAATGCCTTGTTGATGCTAGAGGTCAGAGGAGAATGGGCCGACTGATTCAAGCTGATAGAAGAGCAACTTTGACTGAAATAACCACTCGTTACAACCGAGGTATGCAGCAAAGCATTTGTGAAGCCACAACACACACAACCTTGAGGCGGATGGGCTACAACAGCAGAAGACCCCACCGGGTATCACTCATCTCCACTACAAATAGGAAAAAGAGGCGACAATTTGCAAGAGCTCACCAAAATTGGACAGTTGAAGACTGGAAAAATGTTGCCTGGTCTGATGAGTCTCGATTTCTGTTGAGACATTCAGATGGTAGAGTCAGAATTTGGTGTAAACAGAATGAGAACATGGATCCATCATGCCTTTTTACCACTGTGCAGGCTGGTGGTGGTGATGTAATGGTGTGGGGGATGTTTTCTTGGCACACTTTAGGCCCCTTAGTGCCAATTGGGCATCGTTTAAATGCCACAGCCTACCTGAGCAATGTTTCTGACCATGTCCATCCCTTTATGTCCATCCTCTGATGGCTACTTCCAGCAGGATAATGCACCATGTCACAAAGCTGGAATCATTTCAAATTGGTTTCTTGAACATGACAATGAGTTGACTGTACTAAAATGGCCCCCACAGTCACCAGATCTCAACCCAATAGAGCATCTTTGGGATGTGGTGGAACGGGAGCTTCATGCCCTGGATGTGCATCCCACAAATCTCCATCAACTGCAAGATGCTATCCTATCAATATGGGCCAACATTTCTAAAGAATGCTTTCAGCACCTTGTTGAATCAATGCCATGTAGAATTAAGGCAGTTCTGAGGGCGAAAGGGGGTCAAACATGGTGTACCAATGCCTCATTAATTTGTGTTTTAATAGGCCGCTATATGCAAGCCGTCTGCCATGTTGGAATGTTCAAGTCCGGACTGTGACACTCGAAAGCGAGTTGTGTATCCTAGTTATTTACATGTATGAATATCTATATCTGCAATAGACATTAGATTTTCATAGCATTTAGTTTATCATGTGGAAATGCATATTGAGCTTCCATTGTAAATCGCACAATTTCAGTAAATAAAGACAGAATTTCCATTTTTGGGGAAACTATCCCTTTAAAGTCTTCTATTCTAAAGTCTTATATTGTTCTTAAAGTCTAAGAACAAAGCTCTTAAAAATATAAGTATTTCTAAATAGGCCTAATGTAAATAAATAGAATAATAATATGAGTATGTATTTCATGTTATATATGGTTATAATGGTTGCTCTGCTCTCATGTGTCAGTGTAATCACATTGAATAGTGATATGCACATTTCTAAGCCAATGTAAGGGTTAAAGTTTGTTGTCTTGTCTGATATGTGCAGCGCGAGCAGCGATGTTTCCAGCATGTAATATTTATCACAGACTAAACCGTCAGAACACTTTTCACAGGCAAAGGTCAGTAAACTCGATAAAACACAAAACTTACAAAACATTTTAACTGAGACTATAGGAATGTGACCTCTCCTCTACCCTGAAGCCCCAATTACCCATAATGACATAGGGCGAATGATAAAATCCTGGTGCTTTCATCTGCCAAAGATTTATGCAATTCAAAATAGGGATTGGTGGTCTTTTCCCTCAATCGTTACCCCTTATTATGTTTCTCGCAAGTATATTTTGGGCCGTTAGGAAGTGCGGCGCGTTCATTACGACATCTGGAGCGCGCCAGAACCGTCTAAACTGTGATCATCCAGCAGGATCTGCGAGACGGGACAGTGGCACGGGGCTTTGTAGTTGGTGCAGGAGTCACCCCCTCCTGGGCCGCGTCGCGATCGGACACGTCGAGTTTAATAACTAACTTTTAAAAGCCAGCGCTTCCTAATGCTCCAAACATGTTTTCGCACCCTAAACCTCCCCAACCCCCCGATGGAAACTTCTCCAAGTGACACTTCTCTGCGAATGCTTTAATTCCACACAGATGGCAGCTTGAACAGCCACTCTTCCTGTGATGTTATGTCAATCACACGCATGAATCCCGGGGTTAAAGCACCAGAGCAGGGGTCGCGTTCCACGTCTGTTCCCCGGTGACCCCTCTGAAGACGTGGGACGGGGAGGTGTCCGCTCTCAGGTGATGCGTCCATTATGATAATTCATGGTGGAAGTCATGGCTGTTATGCCTTTGATCCTGCGCTAGCTTTGATGGCACATTAGCATCGTCCACGATTCAGTCTCTACGGCTTGAATAGAAAGCGTTACCTTGATCCTAAAGGGATTTCGGTGTGGATAGGGAGAGGTGAGAGAGGAAAGTGTGAGTGCAGGCTAGAGTTTCCTCTCTCTTTCTTCAACAGTCATGCTAATTTCTGTTGCACTTTTTTGGGGGGCCACAATGCAACGGCAGACACCAGATCAGGCAGACGGACGACGACCCATCACTTCAAAAGAAACAACACTTGCCTATTTGTTAACCTGCATTTCTGCTCCTAGATTTGGTAATAGACCGTTTTGCAAGATGTAAACAACGCTTGTCCAGAAGCACTTCCTGTTTCAGTTTTTTAACACTACATAAAAGCTGGGATAAAATACAACCAATAGAACATGTAAAACTGAATCAAAAAGTTAAACAAACATCTTTAAGATGTTTTCTTTACATGTGAAATAAAGAAAACAGCTACAAACTGAAACAGGAAGTGTTTCTGGACCAGTGTTGTTTACATCTTGCAAAATGGTCTATAGTTGTCCCATATCCGGTCAAAAGTTGTTTAGGTCGGCTAGATTGTTTTAGGTTGAATACTTGAAATGAAGACTTTTATTTGGTAAGGATGTTTTAAATTTATCAAAAGTGACCGTAAAGACTTTACAGTGGTGTTCTTTCGAACTTTCTAGAATCCTGAAAAGATGTGTCATGGTTTTCAGCTAAACTATTTTCAATATTGATAATAATCTTAAATCTATATTTCTTGAGCAGCAAATCATCATATTAGAATGATTTCTGAATGATCATGTGACACTGAAGACTGGAGTAATGATGCTGAAAATTCAGCTTTGATCACTGGAATAAATTTTAATATATATTCAATTAGAAAACATTTATTTTAAACTTCTCTTAAACTAAAATAAATATATGTTCATCATATTTGTAGGATTAGAAATTCTGTAAAATCAACTTTATATATATATATATTGATATGTGTTGAGATATATATATATATATATATATATATATATATATATATATATATATATATATATATATATATATATATGAAGAGTTCAGATGCAAAACCCTCTAAGTGCCATTTGAAATTTTCTCCTAGAATGATAATTTTTATCAAGCCTGTATATTTAAGTTCAGTAATTTCACTTAAATTGCAATAAAGATTACCTATTAATTGTCATTTAAGTGAAATTACTGAACTTAAATATACAAGCTTGATAAAAATGATCATTCTAGGAGAAAATTTCAAATGGCACTTAGAGGCTTTTGCATCTGAACTCTTCATATATATATATATATATATAGACAAATATTATGCCCCGATTGGACATAATATATATATATATATATATATATATATATATATATATATATATGAAGAGTTCAGATGCAAAAGCCTCTAAGTGCCATTTGAAATTTTCTCCTAGAATGATCATTTTTATCAAGCTTGTATATTTAAGCTTGTATATTATGCCCCGATTGGACATAATATATATATATATATATATATATATATATATATATATATATATATATATATACAGTCTATATATATATGTGTGTGTGTGTGTGTGTGTGTGTGTGTGTGTGTGTCACATCGGGGGGAATTTGTCAGAAAAGTTGTAATTTTATACATATTACATTTTATTTATTCATATTTGTTGACCAAAAATGATTTCGTATGTTTGTATGTTGCATTTTTAATTTTATGATTGATTAGATTTTTTTCATAATTTACTGTTTAAATATAACTGAAGAAAACATTGATTGATACTTTTACTTTCAACATTGATTGAAAAAAAAAAGTAAATTTAGCTATAACATGGTGACAGCCAAAACATTTTTGTGCATTTATGCATTAATGAGGAAAGTTTAGTTTAGACATGAAACTGCTAATGCACAATGTCTCTGCAGTGTTTGATTGCGTTAGAAAGAACCATTCGGGTTCCATTAATTCCATTGGCACATCTTACCCCATATAATGCAACGCATTCTCACCCCAAGGCGTCACCTTTGACCATGCTTCAATATTTGACGTTTTAGGCGCCCTTTAGCGTCACTTACATGACGCGATCCTACGGCGTCATCTAACTGACGCTAAAGGAAAGCGTCAGTTAGAGGACGCGGTTAGGTTTAGGTGTGGGGTGGGGGTAGGGTACACGCGATCCTAGGGCGTCATCTAACTGACGCTAAAGGGCGCCTAAAGCGTCAGATATTGAAGCATGTCCAAATGCTTCCCAAGGCGTCAGTTAGGTGACGCCTTGGGAGTGAGAATGGGCTGTATAATGTGACAACATGCCCCAAAACCTCAATGTACGCTAAATGCCCTGTATCTTTGTTCCTGTGAAATAATAGTGGAAAGTGCTAACAATACTCCTCTAAATCTCCTCATGAAACACGTGAAGAGGAAGAGTTAGCGGTCCGTCTTTACACCCATCACATGAGTCAGGACGAGGTGCTGTGACCCAGGATGTTCTGATCTTTTACAGAGCATAACTGTCTCCGCGGGGTTAAAATATGTGAACCAGGTTAGAGCCGCCACATTCCCTTCCCAGTGCAATAACTCATGTGGTTCTCGGACGAGGATGAGGGTCACTGCAGTGAAATACACAGGTACGTGACATGACGGCGCTGGCTTTGATAAGTGACTGCTTCCTCTTCACAGAAGTGTGTCAAACAGCGGCCGGGTCATTCACTTCTACCAGAGACGTGCTTCAGACCTACGTGTTGTTCTGTAAGTCTTCCTAATGCAGGCACAGTCCTGTTTTCTTATCATGACAATTCTGCTTTTTAGCAAGAACATGCCGTGAGGCGCCACAGAAACCGAGCCTAAAGTTGGTTAATCTCACTAAAATATGTCAAGGTTACATTTCACTTAACACAATGATATTGGGAATATTTTGTTTTAAAGTGTCCTTGTTACACACGTTACGTAGCTCGCTGTAAAAAAATATTTGTCAAATCAACTTAAATAATTGATGTAGTTCACATAACATAATATTAATAATATGTGTTTCTGTTGATTAAATCAATATCCTTCATTGTATTAACTCAATTGTTCCATTTCAATGAACTTAACATTTCAAGGCTACCAGGTTACTTCATTTTTTAAGTTAAATCAACAATATTTTTTTACAGTGTAACTATTACCTATGCAGTTACATGCAACTAATCCTAACCTTATCCCTATAGTAAGTACTTGTAGTTAATGAATATTTCTCAGGACTCAAATGTAGAATTACACAGTAACAATGACACCTTAAAATACAGTGTAGCCAAGATATACAGTATATTGAGAATGAAAAGTAAAACATATTGTATGATGACAAAAAATGCATTGTGATATTATTTTCAGTTAGAATATAATATTCAGCTATTTTTCATAATTTAATTATATATATATATATATATATATACATATATATATACTGTATGTATGTGCATCTCACTAGATTATAGTTAATAATTCATAAATAATACAGTGCAATAAAATACTTTAATAGTAGTTCAGTACAAACATTGGAATTGTTTTTATTACATTTATTTTTTCGATTAATAATCAATTTAAAACAATTGGATTACAGTGTGTGTAAAATTAATACAACATAAAAATACAGTTAAAAAATAAATTGATAAAAATTCAGTATTAATGCTGTAATCCAATTATTTCTACATTGAAATAATCATAGATTAAAGACTAAAAAATGGTGTACACTTTGCCATTCAAACGATAAATACATAATATAATAGTTACAGTAATGAGAATTTGTGGGGGAAATCCGCATGTGAATAATGAATGACAAAATTTTCTTAAAGTAAAACATAATTTCTTGTTTATTTCTTGTGATTTGAGTGCTGTAGTGTGTTTGGCCGTGCCTGGCCGGCGTGTGTTTGGGTTCAGACCCTCAGGGTGAGCTGTGTAAATGTTCCCAGAGTCCCTGCTGTCCGGAAGGTGTGAATGAGCGTCATTCTCACCTCAGTCACTTCTGACACACAAATGGCCGTCACCTCGCAGAGCCGACTCAATCCCGCTCTCAATTACAAGGCATTTCATATACTTCACACAACCCTGAGTAACACAAGCTAATGACAGCTAGCATCTTCCCTCATATGTAAAATGCTCTCAGAAAACAGTATTGAGTGGTACCGTGACAGATTGCTGTAGGCTGTTTAATAAATTAATAATCTTTAAATGAGCTATTTTATCCAGTAAGTAGCGGTGTAGTGTGACAAATGATGCATTGTTCTACATAGGGGATAATACTTTATTCTGGACACTGAAAAAAAGTTTGGTGTAGAAACAATTTTCGCTCAGAAATTGCCATTACATCTCAATAATAATAACTAATGTGAATTTTTTAAGTAGATTTTCTTGTAAAACGTACTACAACAATCTTTGTTTTATGTTTTAAAGTGTACTTTTCCTCCTTACATGTTTCCCTTTCTTGTCCGATTCACTTGAGTGAACCATTTCATGGTTCATTTTACCTTCTCCATTGGTTATCTAATGTAAATGAACCAGTTGAAGGTTCAATAGTTCATTTGCATTCATTCATTTCCATTTGATGTGGATGATTATTGCCTGTTTATTGGTAGCTGTTTAAAGAACAGATTCAGTCATTAATTTGAGTCTTTTTTTAATAAATTCAGCCTAAATCGAGATCTTTCACGTTTTCTGCCTTTTTTTAAATGAAAAAATCTATATTAATTAATAAAGCTACTTTAAATCATCTTGAGTAGCAGTGCACTTAACTGTCACCGTCCCACAGGTGGGACGTTTGCCAATATATTTTTAAAACAATAATATCTTAGTAAATACCTTAAATAATATTGACAAACTATATATCATTTGAAAGCTTACAATCTCTAGTTTCCATATTTGGTGACTGATTTTCAAAATATATTACAGAGGAGCCATAATTTATCAATATAAAACAAGAATATTTTCATACTCATAAGGCGTGTTCAGACCTTTATTTTAAAATAGCAGTAAACATGAAAAATCATGAAAAAATGGTAGATACCTCAGTTTGTTTTCATGCCAAAAGTTCAAAAGATAGAATCCATTCAAATATTTTGGAAAAAAAAGGTATGAAAAGTTTGAAATATCAAGAAAAAAATAATAAATTCACCATTTGTGACGTGTCAGCTAGCTATGACTTACATGCGTGTTCTTTGTATGTGTTTCTTAGAGGTTCAATTCATATCAAAATCTGCCAAACTTCCCATGCTACTTCTGAATAGGATCTCTACTTCAGAAATTGTATGAAAATTGTGAAAATAATGGTTCATATCACTCAAAACACGAATTGAAATGCAGGCGCCCTTATATGGGCAGTAATGGAGTCTGATTGTGCCCTAGTGTAAAAGTTTGGTACTGCGCTCAAACAAAATCTTACTGAAAGCTCATTTTTTGAGATATCAACCTAAAATTTGAAACACAACTTGTTCAGATTTTTGGCTTTGATATTTCTGCCATTTTAGAGTAGCCCAGGTTTTGAAAATATGTATTTTATGTAAAATATGAATAATTAATATTTTTACATTGTACATTTCCATAAACTCAAACTTCTATAACTTTTTTTTCTGTTTCACTTTCTTAATTTATTTCACTTCTACAAAAATCTGCCAAATGTCTTCTTTAAAACAAGACCAATCATATGTCTATATTCCAAAGCATTCTTGAATTACAACTATTTAAGTTCGAAATGTGCATTTTCATGTCTATTCAAAAAAGGGGGGGTGACAGTTAACAGGTTAAAGGGTACCACTTGCTACATAGTGACGTATAACATGTACTTACTATAAAAGTAAATTATACATTAATTACAAGCAACAAACCATACCTTATAATAAAGAATAGTTAATCTTATACTGTATGTACATTATTTGTGTAATTACACTGTAACAACATCACCTCAAAATATAATGTTTAATTCTACATTTTGAGTAATATTAATTAACTACATGTGCTTACTATAGGGTTCGGATTAGGGTTTGATTTGCATGTAATTATGCATAATTTATTACCACACTAACTACATGTAACATTGACACTGCGAAACAGTGTTATTGCAACATGGTACATATTCAAAAAAATAATGGCAATTTTAGAATATGACAGCTCAGCTCTTTAAAATGAAATCTGAATCATTAACATTCATTTGCAGTATCTATTTTTCTTTTATGTGAAAGAGTGGCTTCCCATGTCAATTCGTGGGTTTTTGGCAAATTGGTGGCTAATTCGTGTTGTATGAATCTTATTAGGGTTGAGCATCCCTACTTGTGTTTTGATTTGTTTTATAAAAAACGTACGTATTCACTTAAAGGGTTAGTTCACCCAAAAATGAAAACTATGTCTTTAATGAGTCTCCCTCGTGTCGTCCCAAGCCCGTCAGACCTCCGTTCATCTTCATCCACAGTTTAAGATATTTTAGATTTAGTCTGAGAGTTTTCTGTCCCTCCATTGAACATGTATGTACGGTATACTGTCCTTGTCCAGAAAGGAAATAAAGACGTCATCAAAGCAGTCCATGTGACATCAGTGGGTTAGTTAGAGTGTTTTGAAGCATCGGAAATACATTTTGGTCCAAACACTACGACTTTATTCAGCATTGTATTGTCTTCGGGTTCTGCTGTGGATCCGCGTTCAGTGACGCTGCTGACGTAAGACGCGGCTGAGCTTCGGTTACAGTCTGAGGGAGACGCACGCTGTACAAAACAATCTTCACAAACATGTCTAAGGATTTCCACACAGAGGAACATTTGTATTTTTTTGCCCAGCCATATTTATTTGAACCCGAACACACGGACCCACCAGACACACTGAACAACAGAACCGAAGACAATACAATGCTGAATAAAGTCGTAGTTTTTGGACCAAAATGTATTTCCGATGCTTCAAAACACTCTAACTAACCCACTGATGTCACATGGACTGCTTTGATGATGTCTTTATTTCCTTTCTGGACAAGGACAGTATACCGTAGACATTTACAATGGAGGGACAGAAAACTCTCATACTAAATCTAAAATATCTTAAACTGTGTCCCGAAGATGAACGGAGGTCTGACGGGCTTGGGACGACATTAATGATATAGTTTTCATTTTTGGGTGAACTAACCCTTTAAATCACATCATACAAATGTATGCGAAATGGCCATATCTTAAAGGGGACATATCATGCAAAATCCACTTTTTTTAGCCCTTAAATGCATTTTGTTGTATATTTGGAGTGTTTATAAGTACAGAAACGATGAAATTATTCCCTTCAGGTGCTTCGTTTATATCTTTATATTCTGTTTTGGTCATATTTTTCAACCTGTTCAGATTTTTCTGTTTTCTATGACGTTATTTGAGGAAGTGCGTCACCGTATTTGCAGCGGAACTGACAAATAAGGACATTGACTACCGGCCCAACACTTCGAGCAATCCGCCATTATTATTTCTCGCTCCGATTTTGTAGTCCAAGCTCAATGATGCAGAAGTTACGAGAGGGCGAGTCAAAATGTTTGGATGTTGGATGTAATGACCTGAAGCACTTCAAGGATTCCCACTTCAACAACATATGCCAGTATAAAGAAAGGTTTATCTTTGGAGACGACGAACAGAGCATTTCGATAAGCTGTAAATATCGTTAATAAAAATAAAGTACTTTACTTTCTTAAAACACATGGTGGTCATGGTTTAGCAGTATTTCTTTGTTTTGGTTTTGAAGTAACGTTACACGTCTGCAGTATTATTGTTATTGAGTATTATCAATGGTCATTTAGCTGCGTTGTTTTCTGATGCTTTTCTAAACGTATCATATTATCAATACAGATTTTTTAGTGTTAAGATTAGACCGTAGTCATTTATCTTGTCAGTGTGCTTGTTTTAACAAGAGAAATAGTCGACTTTCACTAAATAACACAAAACAGTTAACTCACATACCAATACATCCATATGAAGACGTTGTTCTGCAGGTTCGTCGTCGTCTTTATCAACTCGCTCGCTCTGGCTCGAACATGTAAAGCTTGATGGACAACTCTGTTGTTGACATTTTATTAATGTGTGAATAAAAAAGTTCTTTGAAGGTATCGTATAATCGTATATCTCTATTCAAACTACAATAATGGCCGAACGGGGGGAGTTGAACCGACCGTGAACTCATCGACCTGGAGAGCGTGCGGGGTATGACGCATCTCCTTTTTATTTAAAGGGGACGCATTGAAACGGGTCGCTCAAAGACACACATCAGAAAAGGGGTAGAAAAGGGGCTTGTGGAGCTATAATAATGAGGAATTCAGACCCAAGCGTTGCAGTTATGTTTTATATAGACCACAACGGTATATTTATATGTAAAAATGAATGATTTAAAAGCATGATATGTACCCTTTAAACTACTTCCGCTTTCTCATGAGATTATGCCGGGACACCTGACGATGAAACTTTTGTAATAAACAAGCGCCTGAAGTGAGTCGTGGCAGGCCTGCCTGAGCTGATAGTGTCGTCTGAGAGGAAACACTAGCACACACATATCTCAGGATCAGCGGCTGCTTTTAGACTCCTCTGCTCCTCCTATTCCCTCTCTGATAGCGCTGTCACTCACACAGCTGCAGGCCGAGATGTTTTAGGGAGCTCTAATAATGAGCTAATAATTAGCCATGTAAGCGGCTGATAAGATGAGAAGAAGAGCAGAGGGATGTTTTCCTAACACACTCATGTATCTCTCAGTCTCCTGCTGTGCCATGGGGTTTACACTGTGATATAAGGTGCTCCGAGGAATATGGTATCTCGCTCAGAAAAAAAAAGTACAAAAGCTGTCACTGTGGTGCTACCTTTTCAAAATGTACACCTTTGTACCTAAAGAGTGCAAATTAGTCCCTCAAAGGTAAATATTGGTACCAAAAGTGTGCAAATTAGTACATAAATTATACATATAAGAACCCTTTTGAAGGGTACTGTCCCAGTGTCAGCTTTTGTACCTTTTTTTTAAGAGTATATATACTTTCATACTCCAAATAATTCACCAATCTGCCAAAAACATGGTAATGTCATACTGATTATATTCATATATGCCATGGTACATGGTTTCATATATATCATGGTACTGAACAATTCATACGATGGTATTTACATCGTATCGTCAAAGAATAACATAGTATTGTTACAACAGTGCATGTGCAGAAATGTTGTAACACTATGGTACTGAATGATTACTATATTCATGGTATTTACATTGTTTTCCAAGGCATTGTGGAAAAAAAAAAAAACATATTACCATGGTAGCCTTAAAAAAATTATTACAATGGGGCATGTTGCAAGAACATGGTAATATGATTACTTATATTATATGATATAATATTCCAAGGCAATGTGAAAAATACCATGGTATACTGGCACTATGCAAATTCATATTCATAAATTATTCATATTCATAAAATGTTATTTACATGGTAATGTCAAGGAATACCATAGTATCACAATATGGCATGTGCAAAAATATGGTAATACCATGGTATTACCATATTCACATACCATGGTACTACATGGTATCATCAAAGAATAACATAGTATTGTTACAACAGTGCATGTGCAGAAACATGGTGGTAACACTATGGTACTGAATGATTACTATATTCATTTATATTGTTTTCCAAGGCTTTGTGAAGAATACCACGCTCTAAAAATGCTGGCTTATTTCAACCCAAATTTGGATCAAATATTGACAAACCCAGTAATTGGGTTAACCTTGATGACATTTTAATTGACATTTTTAACCCAAAGTTTGGGTTTGTCCATATTTTACCCAAAATTTGGTTAAAACAACCCAGCATTTTTTAGAGTTTGTGACCAAAACAAATATGAAAAAGTACTGAAAAATGCCTATTCATATTCAAATGATAGAAGGTACCACATGGGATTGTCAAAAATACCATAGTATTACAATGGGGCATGTGCAAAAACATGGTAATATGATTGTTTATATGGTTTTTACACAATATTCCAAGGCATTGTGAAGAATACCACGCTCTAAAAATGCTGGGATATTTCAAACCAAATTTGGATCAAATATTGACAAACCCAGTAATTGGGTTAGCATTTGATGACATTTTAATTGACATTTTTAACCCCAAGTTTGGGTTTGTCCATATTTTACCCAAAATTGGGTTAAAACAACCCAGCATTTTTTAGAGTCTGTGTAGTAAAAAAAAAAAAAAACATATTACCATGGTAGCCTCATACCATAGTACTGAAAAATGCCTATTCATATTCAAATGATAATGTACATGGGATTGTCAAAAATACCATAATATTACAATGGGGCATGTGCAAAATCATGGTGATATGATTGCTTATATAGTTTTTACATAATATTCCAAGGCATTGTGAAGAATACCACACTCTAAAAATGCTATTTGGATCAAATACTGTATTGACAAACCCATAATTTGTTAACATCTGATGACATTTTAATTGACATTTTTAACCCCAAGTTTGGGTTTGTCCATATTTTACACAAAATTGGCCCAGCATTTTTTAGAGTGCATAGTTTGTGTCCAAAAAAAAAAAAAACATATTACCATGGTAGCCTCATACCATAGTACTGAAAAATGCCTATTGATATTCAAATGATAATGTGCATGGGATTGTCAAAAATACCATAATATTACAATGGGGCATGTGCAAAATCATGGTAATATGATTGCTTATATAGTTTTTACATAATATTCCAAGGCATTGTGAAGAATACCACACTCTAAAAATGCTATTTGGATCAAATGTATTGACAAACCCATAATTTTGTTAACATCTGATGACATTTTAATTGACATTTTTAACCCCAAGTTTGGGTTTGTCCATATTTTACACAAAATTGTCCCAGCATTTTTTAGAGTGCATAGTTTGAGTCCAAAAAAACAACAACATATTACCATGGTAGCCTCATACCATAGCACTGAAAAATGCCTATTCATATTCAAATGATAGAATGTACATGGGATTGTCAAAAATACCATAGTATTACAATGGGGCATGTGCAAAAACATGGTAATATGATTGCTTATATTATATGGTATTTACATAATATTCCAAGGCATTGTGAAGAATACCATGTTATAGTTACTGGCACAAATTCATATTCATAAAATGTTATTTACATGGTAATGTCAAAGAATACCATAATATCACAATCATGTGCAAAAATATGGTAATACCATGGGATTGAATGATTACTATATTCATGTACCATGGTATCTACATGGTACTCCAAGGCATTGTAGAAAATGTTTAGCCTCTTGAATACTGAACCAATTTCATACAATGGTGTATGGCATTGCAAAGAATTGATTTGAAAAGATTGCATAGTCATATTCATATATAGTATTTACATATTGTCAAAGAATGCATGGTATTACAATAGCGACATCATTTCTATTACCTGAAGTTTGATTTCACAAACATACCTGTTGTGGTTTTGATAAGTTTTTACTTTTTTCCCCAACAAAGGAAGCCGCTTGTTGCAGGCCTATTATTGATGTGCGTTTGTTAACTTGGACTTGGTTAGAGCGTGCTAACCTAATGAGCGTGTCCATCTGCCTTTTACTAACACACCAGCTACTTTGAATTCAGTGCTGCACTTCATGACAACAAAACCGGTCTTGGCCATTTTGTGATCTGATTGAATTATATCTCTTTCCCACAAGCTGGTGTCTGCTTTCTCCCCTTGACACCCCTCCTCACGCCACGCTGTGGGAAAAGAAAGCCGTCCTGATTGCAGTGTATAGCCTGCATTGTAACAGGTAATTCAATTTTACACCATAGCCGGCGACTGCATAATGCAAAGGCTGATGGCATGTAAAGACACAGAGAGGGCTTCACTAAACAGCCCTTCGTGGCTCATGTATCTTTGTGCGTGTGTAAAGTCATGTGGATGAGGGCATGAATGGGCTGAATGAGGGAAACCGTGTTAAAAGCGACGGCTGACGTCATGCGCCCTCTATTGGTGGAGCGGATCTCGACTCAAACTGCTTCGTCACCTCGAATCTGACCGGAGGTTTTTGGTGGAGACAGATTGAGCCTATGAAAACTATGACATATTTTGGCTGACTTAGACAAGCCATCCAGGCCAAGATCAGTTACGTTATGAAACATTGGTATACTGTGGCTAGAGAGTGTCATTGTGAAGTGCATTGTGGTTTATGAGGTAAAGGAGATGTAGAAATCATATTAACGGTAAGAATATGCAAAAAAGTATTGTCTTAATCAGTAGCCGGTTTTGCTCTTGTTTTCCAGTAAAATGCCTAAATATCTTTAAAACAAGATACTTTTATTTGAGAAACATGAATGTTTAAGATAATATGTAGTATGTGATACATTTATCCCCTCTCATAGTATGTAAATTAAGGTCAAGGTTAGTTTATTATTATATACTAAATTTATTGTTTTCCTCATTTGAAGCCTCTTTAACGCTACTCAATTTTTAGCTTAAAACCAGAAAAAAAAAAAGCTAAAAATGAAAGATAAAAAATTATAATTCTAATTATATTATACAATTTTGCATCTCGAGTACACAATGTATCTTGTTTAAAAGATTTTACTGGAAAATAAAACAAAAATACTGGATTTTGCAGTATTTAATTCCTAATTATTTTGGGGGGATTTAGTTTAAGTCAAGTCACATTCATTTGTATAACGCTTTTTACAATACAGATTGTTTCAGATCATCTTTACATAGATAATTGGAAAATAATGCAATATGAAGTTTGTTTCCAGAAGAAAATAGCATCACGACTCAGCTTAAGTAAGTTCAGGTTAATTTTTGTTGTAAAAAAGTTATTAATTTAGTTCATTAGCGTATATATATATCCCTTCTAGCCTAGAGTAAACCATGAAAAATTCACTGTAAAAAAATATTTTCATAATTTGTAATCACAACATTTTTTTTCTTTTGTCAAATCAACTTAAATAATTTATGTAGTTCAGATAACATCATATTTTGAGTTTCTGATGGTTAAATCAATCTCCTTCATTGCATTAACTCAAAATGGAGAAAAAACCTTGCGAGAAACCAGCCAGTTCTCTTCTGGCCAATGAATGAACAGTGTATGATTATGATTCAGGCAGCATTATAGGTCAGATTGGTTTGGAACGATCAGAATATTATCCAATTCCATCTGGTTGGAGATCAGAGTCACGCCGGTAAGGAGACGGGTTTGTTGGATCAGTGCCGATGGCTGTATTATGTGGACACACAATGTCAGTCAGCTTGTGAAACACAGTCAATAACAGCCATAGGATATCAGGGAGATTGATGTCAGAGGTTCGTGATCATTCGCATCCTATCGTTGAATTGTGAAGCTAGAATTTACCAGTAAACTTTTCCGTAAGTCTAAAAAATCTCTTGAATTTTACAACAGAAAAAGTGTGGGGCATATGACTGGAAGAGGAACCTCTGACCAAGTTTTCATCAATGAATACAACATCAGACTCGGTTAAAACAATAAGATTGTTGGGTTTGCTCATGCTGATAAGACGCTATAAAAATGACTTGATTTCTGGCAATCTTATGTGTCTTCGCGGGCTCATAAACCAAGACTACAATTTGCGTGCTCCAAATGATCCTGTAATTACGTGAACTCGTTGGCTCAGAACAAGCAGTGAGATGTTATGAGAGTGTGTAAAGGTCTCAGTCATCATCACACCCTAAAGTGAACATCAACCCAATTACTGTTATTACTGAATTCATGTCAGAAATGAAACAACACTTGGAGAAATGCCACTGAAAATGGGACGAAAATACTTTCAAATGTGAGGGCAGAAAAGGCTCTTCACTTCTCTTTGTGAATGATCTGTTTGCATTTTCAGGCCCCCGAAACACCGTTGTTTAAATGAATGGCCGAAACCCATGCAAAGTTTTCTGTTTTTAGTTGAAAATGGTGTTGTGTAAACGGCCCCTCGGTTTCATGTTAACATCATTTGAATTCCTTATTCCAGCAAACTGCATGTGTTTGACACATGTCTGCAAAAATGTAAGTACAATTTTCACAATGACTAAATCCACGTGAGTTGGTGATCAAAACTGATGAGTTGATTCTCAGTGAAATCATCAAACTTTTCACAACTTGATGGATGGATGGATGGATGGATGGATGGATTGACAAACAGAAGAATAGATTGATAGACAGACAGACGGATGGATGGATGGATGGATTGACAAACAGACGAAAAGATAGATAGATAGACAGACAGACAGACAGATAGACAGACAGATAGATAGATAGATAGACAGACAGACAGACAGACAGACAGACAGATAGATAGATAGATAGATAGATAGATAGATAGATAGATAGATAGATAGATAGATAGATAGATAGATAGATAGATAGATAGATAGATAGATAGATAGATAGATAGATAGACAAACAGAAGAATAGATAGACAGACAGACAGACAGATAGATAGATAGATAGATAGATAGATAGATAGATAGATAGATAGATAGATAGATAGATAGATAGATAGATAGATGATAGATAGATAGATAGATAGATAGATAGATAGATAGATAGATAGATAGATAGATAGATAGATAGATAGATAGATAGATAGATAGATAGATAGATAGATAGATTGACAAACACGAATAGATAGACAGAAACACGGATGGATGGATGGATGGATTGACAAACAGACGAATGGATAGATAGACAGACAGATAGATAGATGGATAGATAGATAGATAGATAGATAGATAGATAGATAGATAGATAGATAGATAGATAGATAGATAGATAGATAGATAGATAGATAGATAGATAGATAGATAGATAGATAGATAGATAGATAGATAGATAGATAGATCATCATAGATCATCCTGACATCTGGAGCCAAGGACTTATTACCCCAATTCACAAGAGTGGAAATAAATTAGACCCTAATAATTTCAGAGGCATTTGTGTGAGCAGTAATCTGGGGAAG